>NC_136781.1:15663575-15881075 GCF_947034865.1 Barbatula barbatula | reverse complement strand
GGAAACATCATTTTCAGACAGAGGAGAAAAGGCGGGTGATGGTGGTGTAGAAATCTGGCTGTTGATGGCGGTAGTTTTCTTTACGAAGAACGATGCAAAATCATTAGCCGTTAACTCCGATGAAGGTGTGGGAGCAGGCGGACAGAGGAGAGCAGAGAAGGTTTTTAAGAGTGTGTGAGAGTCAGGAGAGAGGTCAGTATGGTCTTTTGACTTGGGCCATTTTATCTCAGCTGACTGGAGGCTGGTGCGATGCTCACGTGGTATATCCCATAACCAGGTGCAGACAGGGATGCACGGGCTGGTCCAGATGTAGGAGGGCATAGGTTGTCCAAGCAGGATGTAAGCGTGGAACACAGAGTGTCTGTGGCACTGTTGGTATTCAAAAGAGAGAGCTCCTCAGAGGGGGGGAGTGCAGACAAGACAGCAGAGGAAAAGCAGGAGGGAGGGAATCCTGATGAGATCCCTGTAGAGAGTGCCAAAAGACTGTTTAGGTGTGAAAAGGGGCCGTCTGCAACACATTGAAGTTGTCTTGCGATCCTATGTGGAAAGAATTTAGTAATGCAAAACACTAAATTGAGTAAAATAAAATGCCACTGTTTACTTAAAGTATACTTACTGTATATTGTAAAACTAGTGCTTAAATGTCATGGGGGATTATACTATTCAACAGAGACCCATTATAATGCATTTTGATCAACATGACATAAGCAATTGATAATGTAGGAATCTGCACAGAATTGTGTCATATTCACTTGCATGGATGTACCAAAGCATTTGCAACTTGTTCAAAGAAATGAGAAAATGCTTGTTTGATGTGCAAAAGTGACACAAGGATGTAAGGATTGAACAAGAAGTTTTGAGAATTTCAAATCGGATCTGAGAAATGTACCAAATTGACTTAGAAAAAACTGTATTTAAAGTGGGTGGGGGTACTTTTGGGGCAGTTTTGTTTCACCCAAGTGTCCCATTTCCACCCCTCTCAAACTGATGCATGGATGCATATAGCCAGAAACAATTTGTTTGATGCATGCAAAGAAGCAACACTGTGTGTCTCAAGAAGCATTTATTCATGATTACGTAGACATGCTAAAATTTCAAGGCCACACACTACACATTACACATGACATTACACATTTCATATAATTTATATTTAGTCATTTAGCAGACGTTTTTATCCAAAGCGACCAACAGACGAGGAAACATTGGAAGCAATTATAACAATATAGGCAACAAAATGCATAAGTTAATTAAATCCAGTCCATTAAAGCCTAGCACAGTATACAAAGCTAAGAATAGTGAGGTAACTAAAAAAATATTTTTTTAAGAAGACAGAAAAGAATTAGAGGTTAAAATCGGTCATCTACATTTTGACAGAAGATATGCATTTTCACACACTACACCGGCCTGTAGTGTTCTAGCAGTATAAGGTTGAGAGCGGGTTTCTTCAGTAGCGGTGTGATGCAGGCCTCTTTGAACGCAGTGGGAAATGTCCCAGTGGTGAGCAAAGAGTTGATGATGTGGGTCAGACCAGGCACAACTGCTGGAGAGATGGCATGGAGGAGATGGGTGGGGATGGAATCCAGTGGGCAGGTGGTAGGGTGGTTGGAACCAATGACCTTGGAAACATCATTTTCAGACAGAGGAGAAAAGGCGGGTGATGGTGGTGTAGAAATCTGGCTGTTGATGGCGGTAGTTTTCTTTACGAAGAACGATGCAAAATCATTAGCCGTTAACTCCGATGAAGGTGTGGGAGCAGGCGGACAGAGGAGAGCAGAGAAGGTTTTTAAGAGTGTGAGAGTCAGGAGAGTTGCTGATCTTCGAGTGGTTATAATCAGTTTTTGCAGAGGTGACGTCAACGGAGAAAGTAGAGAGAAGAGACTGGTAGAGAGAGAGGTCAGTATGGTCTTTTGACTTGGGCCATTTTCTCTCAGCTGACTGGAGGCTGGTGCGATGCTCACGTGGTACATCCGATAACCAGGGGTTAGACAGGGAGGCACGGGCTGGTCCAGATATAGGAGGGCATAGGTTGTCCAAGCAGGATGTAAGCGTGGAACACAGAGTGTCTGTGGCACTGTTGGTATTCAAAAGAGAGAGCTCCTCAGAGGGGGGGAGTGCAGACAAGACAGCAGAGGAAAAGCAGGAGGGAGGGAATCCTGATAAGATCCCCGTAGAGAGTGCCAAAAGACTGTTTAGGTGTGAAAAGGGGCCGTCTGCAACACATTGAAGTTGTCTTGCAATCCTATGTGGAAAAAATTTAGTAATGCGAAACACTAAATTGAGTAAAATAAAATGCCACTGTTTACTTAAAGTATACTTACTGTATATTGTAAAACTAGTACTTAAATGTCATGGGGGATTATACTATTCAACAGAGACCCATTATAATGCATTTTGATCAACATGAAATGGCAAATTGATAATGTAGGAATCTGCACAGAATTGTGTCATATTCACTTGCATGGATGTACCAAAGCATTTGCAACTTGTTCAAAGAAATTAGAAAATGCTTGTTTGATGTGCACAAGTGACACAAGGATGTAAGGATTGAACAAGAAGTTTTGAGAATTTCAAATAGAATCTGAGAAATGTACCAAATTGACTTAGAAAAAACTGTATTTAAAGTGGGTGGGGGTACTTTTGGGGCAGTTTTGTTTCACCCAAGTGTCCCATTTCCACCCCTCTCAAACTGATGCATGGATGCATATAGCCAGAAACAATTTGTTTGATGCATGCAAAGAAGCAACACTGTGTGTCTCAAGAAGCATTTATTCATGATTACGTAGACATGCTAAAATTTCAAGGCCACACACTACACATGACATTATACATTTCATAAAATTTACATTTAGTCATTTAGCAGACGTTTTTATCCAAAGCGACTTACAGACGAGGAAACATTGGAAGCAATTATAACAATATAGGCAACAAAATTCATAAGTTAATTAAATCTAGTCCATTAAAGCCTAGCACAGTAGACAAAGCTAAGAATAGTGAGGTAAGTAAAAAAATATTTTTTTAAGAAGACAGAAAAGAATTAGAGGTTAAAATCAGTCATCTACATTTTGACAGAAGATATGCATTTTCACACACTACACCTGCCTGTAGTGTTCTAGCAGTGTAAGGTTGAGAGTGGGTTTCTTCACTAGCGGTGTGATGCAGGCCTCTTTGAACGCAGTGGGAAATTTCCCAGTGGTGAGCAAAGAGTTGATGATGTGGGTCAGACCAGGCACAACTGCTGGAGAGATGGCATGGAGGAGATGGGTGGGGATGGAATCCAGTGGGCAGGTGGTAGGGTGGTTGGAACCAATGACCTTGGAAACATCATTTTCAGACAGAGGAGAAAAGGCGGGTGATGGTGGTGTAGAAATCTGGCTGTTGATGGCGGTAGTTTTCTTTACGAAGAACGATGCAAAATCATTAGCCGTTAACTCCGATGAAGGTGTGGGAGCAGGCGGACAGAGGAGAGCAGAGAAGGTTTTTAAGAGTGTGTGAGAGTCAGGAGAGAGGTCAGTATGGTCTTTTGACTTGGGCCATTTTCTCTCAGCTGACTGGAGGCTGGTGCGATGCTCACGTGGTACATCCCATAACCAGGGGCAGACAGGGATGCACGGGCTGGTCCAGATGTAGGAGGGCACAGGTTGTCCAAGCAGGATGTAAGCGTGGAACACAGAGTGTCTGTGGCACTGTTGGTATTCAAAAGAGAGAGCTCCTCAGAGGGGGGGAGTGCAGACAAGACAGCAGAGGAAAAGCAGGAGGGAGGGAATCCTGATGAGATCCCTGTAGAGAGTGCCAAAAGACTGTTTAGGTGTGAAAAGGGGCCGTATGCAACACATTGAAGTTGTCTTGCAATCCTATGTGGAAAGAATTTAGTAATGCAAAACACTAAATTGAGTAAAATAAAATGCCACTGTTTACTTAAAGTATACTTACTGTATATTGTAAAACTAGTGCTTAAATGTCATGGGGGATTATACTATTCAACAGAGACCCATTATAATGCATTTTGATCAACATGACATAAGCAATTGATAATGTAGGAATCTGCACAGAATTGTGTCATATTCACTTGCATGGATGTACCAAAGCATTCGCAACTTGTTCAAAGAAATGAGAAAATGCTTGTTTGATGTGCACAAGTGACACAAGGATGTAAGGATTGAACAAGAAGTTTTGAGAATTTCAAATCGGATCTGAGAAATGTACCAAATTGACTTAGAAAAAACTGTATTTAAAGTGGGTGGGGGTACTTTTGGGGCAGTTTTGTTTCACCCAAGTGTCCCATTTTCACCCCTCTCAAACTGATGCATGGATGCATATAGCCAGAAACAATTCGTTTGATGCATGCAAAGAAGCAACACTGTGTGTCTCAAGAAGCATTTATTCATGATTACGTAGACATGCTTAAATTTCAAGGCCACACACTACACATTACACACGACATTACACATTTCATTAAATTTACATTTAGTCATTTAGCAGACGTTTTTATCCAAAGCGACTTACAGACGAGGAAACATTGGAAGCAATTATAGCAATATAAGCAACAAAATGCATAAGTTAATTAAATCCAGTCCATTAAAGCCTAGCACAGTATACAAAGCTAAGAATAGTGAGGTAACTAAAAAAAAAATTTTTAAGAAGACAGAAAATAATTAGAGGTTAAAATCGGTCATCTACATTTTGACAGAAGATATGCATTTTCACACACTACACCGGCCTGTAGTGTTCTAGCAGTGTAAGGTTGAGAGCGGGTTTCTTCAGTAGCGGTGTGATGCAGGCCTCTTTGAACGCAGTGGGAAATGTCCCAGTGGTGAGCAAAGAGTTGATGATGTGGGTCAGACCAGGCACAACTGCTGGAGAGATGGCATGGAGGAGATGGGTGGGGATGGAATCCAGTGGGCAGGTGGTAGGGTGGTTGGAACCAATGACCTTGGAAACATCATTTTCAGACAGAGGAGAAAAGGCGGGTGATGGTGGTGTAGAAATCTGGCTGTTGATGGCGGTAGTTTTCTTTACGAAGAACGATGCAAAATCATTAGCCGTTTACTCCGATGAAGGTGTGGGAGCAGGCGGACAGAGGAGAGCAGAGAAGGTTTTTAAGAGTGTGAGAGTCAGGAGAGTTGCTGATCTTCGAGTGGTTATAATCAGCTTTTGCAGAGGTGACGTCAACGGAGAAAGTAGAGAGAAGAGACTGGTAGAGAGAGAGGTCAGTATGGTCTTTTGACTTGGGCCATTTTCTCTCAGCTGACTGGAGGCTGGTGCGATGCTCACGTGGTACATCCCATAACCAGGGGGCAGACAGGGATGCACGGGCTGGTCCAGATGTAGGAGGGCATAGGTTGTCCAAGCAGGATGTAAGCGTGGAACACAGAGTGTCTGTGGGACTGTTGGTATTCAAAAGAGAGAGCTCCTCAGAGGGGGGGAGTGCAGACAAGACAGCAGAGGAAAAGCAGGAGGGAGGGAATCCTGATGAGATCCCTGTAGAGAGTGCCAAAAGACTGTTTAGGTGTGAAAAGGGGCCGTATGCAACACATTGAAGTTGTCTTGCAATCCTATGTGGAAAGAATTTAGTAATGCAAAACACCAAATTGAGTAAAATAAAATGCCACTGTTTACTTAAAGTATACTTACTGTATATTGTAAAACTAGTGCTTAAATGTCATGGGGGATTATACTATTCAACAGAGACCCATTATAATGCATTTTGATCAACATGACATAAGCAATTGATAATGTAGGAATCTGCACAGAATTGTGTCATATTCACTTGCATGGATGTACCAAAGCATTTGCAACTTGTTCAAAGAAATGAGAAAATGCTTGTTTGATGTGCACAAGTGACACAAGGATGTAAGGATTGAACAAGAAGTTTTGAGAATTTCAAATCGGATCTGAGAAATGTACCAAATTGACTTAGAAAAAACTGTATTTAAAGTGGGTGGGGGTACTTTTGGGGCAGTTTTGTTTCACCCAATTGTCCCATTTCCACCCCTCTCAAACTGATGCATGGATGCATATAGCCAGAAACAATTCGTTTGATGCATGCAAAGAAGCAACACTGTGTGTCTCAAGAAGCATTTATTCATGATTACGTAGACATGCTAAAATTTCAAGGCCACACACTACACATTACACATGACATTACACATTTCATAAAATTTACATTTAGTCATTTAGCAGACGTTTTTATCCAAAGCGACTTACAGACGAGGAAACATTGGAAGCAATTATAACAATATAGGCAACAAAATGCATAAGTTAATTAAATCCAGTCCATTAAAGCCTAGCACAGTATACAAAGCTAAGAATAGTGAGGTAACTAAAAAAATATTTTTTTTAAGAAGACAGAAAAGAATTAGAGGTTAAAATCAGTCATCTACATTTTGACAGAAGATATGCATTTTCACACACTACACCTGCCTGTAGTGTTCTAGCAGTGTAAGGTTGAGAGTGGGTTTCTTCACTAGCGGTGTGATGCAGGCCTCTTTGAACGCAGTGGGAAATTTCCCAGTGGTGAGCAAAGAGTTGATGATGTGGGTCAGACCAGGCACAACTGCTGGAGAGATGGCATGGAGGAGATGGGTGGGGATGGAATCCAGTGGGCAGGTGGTAGGGTGGTTGGAACCAATGACCTTGGAAACATCATTTTCAGACAGAGGAGAAAAGGCGGGTGATGGTGGTGTAGAAATCTGGCTGTTGATGGCGGTAGTTTTCTTTACGAAGAACGATGCAAAATCATTAGCCGTTAACTCCGATGAAGGTGTGGGAGCAGGCGGACAGAGGAGAGCAGAGAAGGTTTTTAAGAGTGTGTGAGAGTCAGGAGAGAGGTCAGTATGGTCTTTTGACTTGGGCCATTTTCTCTCAGCTGACTGGAGGCTGGTGCGATGCTCACGTGGTACATCCCATAACCAGGGTTAGACAGGGATGCACGGGCTGGTCCAGATGTAGGAGGGCACAGGTTGTCCAAGCAGGATGTAAGCGTGGAACACAGAGTGTCTGTGGCACTGTTGGTATTCAAAAGAGAGAGCTCCTCAGAGGGGGGGAGTGCAGACAAGACAGCAGAGGAAAAGCAGGAGGGAGGGAATCCTGATGAGATCCCTGTAGAGAGTGCCAAAAGACTGTTTAGGTGTGAAAAGGGGCCGTATGCAACACATTGAAGTTGTCTTGCAATCCTATGTGGAAAGAATTTAGTAATGCAAAACACTAAATTGAGTAAAATAAAATGCCACTGTTTACTTAAAGTATACTTACTGTATATTGTAAAACTAGTGCTTAAATGTCATGGGGGATTATACTATTCAACAGAGACCCATTATAATGCATTTTGATCAACATGACATAAGCAATTGATAATGTAGGAATCTGCACAGAATTGTGTCATATTCACTTGCATGGATGTACCAAAGCATTCGCAACTTGTTCAAAGAAATGAGAAAATGCTTGTTTGATGTGCACAAGTGACACAAGGATGTAAGGATTGAACAAGAAGTTTTGAGAATTTCAAATCGGATCTGAGAAATGTACCAAATTGACTTAGAAAAAACTGTATTTAAAGTGGGTGGGGGTACTTTTGGGGCAGTTTTGTTTCACCCAAGTGTCCCATTTTCACCCCTCTCAAACTGATGCATGGATGCATATAGCCAGAAACAATTCGTTTGATGCATGCAAAGAAGCAACACTGTGTGTCTCAAGAAGCATTTATTCATGATTACGTAGACATGCTTAAATTTCAAGGCCACACACTACACATTACACATGACATTACACATTTCATTAAATTTACATTTAGTCATTTAGCAGACGTTTTTATCCAAAGCGACTTACAGACGAGGAAACATTGGAAGCAATTATAGCAATATAAGCAACAAAATGCATAAGTTAATTAAATCCAGTCCATTAAAGCCTAGCACAGTATACAAAGCTAAGAATAGTGAGGTAACTAAAAAAAAAATTTTTAAGAAGACAGAAAATAATTAGAGGTTAAAATCGGTCATCTACATTTTGACAGAAGATATGCATTTTCACACACTACACCGGCCTGTAGTGTTCTAGCAGTGTAAGGTTGAGAGCGGGTTTCTTCAGTAGCGGTGTGATGCAGGCCTCTTTGAACGCAGTGGGAAATGTCCCAGTGGTGAGCAAAGAGTTGATGATGTGGGTCAGACCAGGCACAACTGCTGGAGAGATGGCATGGAGGAGATGGGTGGGGATGGAATCCAGTGGGCAGGTGGTAGGGTGGTTGGAACCAATGACCTTGGAAACATCATTTTCAGACAGAGGAGAAAAGGCGGGTGATGGTGGTGTAGAAATCTGGCTGTTGATGGCGGTAGTTTTCTTTACGAAGAACGATGCAAAATCATTAGCCGTTTACTCCGATGAAGGTGTGGGAGCAGGCGGACAGAGGAGAGCAGAGAAGGTTTTTAAGAGTGTGAGAGTCAGGAGAGTTGCTGATCTTCGAGTGGTTATAATCAGCTTTTGCAGAGGTGACGTCAACGGAGAAAGTAGAGAGAAGAGACTGGTAGAGAGAGAGGTCAGTATGGTCTTTTGACTTGGGCCATTTTCTCTCAGCTGACTGGAGGCTGGTGCGATGCTCACGTGGTACATCCCATAACCAGGGGGCAGACAGGGATGCACGGGCTGGTCCAGATGTAGGAGGGCATAGGTTGTCCAAGCAGGATGTAAGCGTGGAACACAGAGTGTCTGTGGGACTGTTGGTATTCAAAAGAGAGAGCTCCTCAGAGGGGGGGAGTGCAGACAAGACAGCAGAGGAAAAGCAGGAGGGAGGGAATCCTGATGAGATCCCTGTAGAGAGTGCCAAAAGACTGTTTAGGTGTGAAAAGGGGCCGTATGCAACACATTGAAGTTGTCTTGCAATCCTATGTGGAAAGAATTTAGTAATGCAAAACACTAAATTGAGTAAAATAAAATGCCACTGTTTACTTAAAGTATACTTACTGTATATTGTAAAACTAGTGCTTAAATGTCATGGGGGATTATACTATTCAACAGAGACCCATTGTAATGCATTTTGATCAACATGACATAAGCAATTGATAATGTAGGAATCTGCACAGAATTGTGTCATATTCACTTGCATGGATGTAACAAAGCATTTGCAACTTGTTCAAAGAAATGAGAAAATGCTTGTTTGATGTGCACAAGTGACACAAGGATGTAAGGATTGAACAAGAAGTTTTGAGAATTTCAAATCGGATCTGAGAAATGTACCAAATTGACTTAGATAAAACTGTATTTAAAGTGGGTGGGGGTACTTTTGGGGCAGTTTTGTTTTACCCAAGTGTCCCATTTCCACCCCTCTCAAACTGATGCATGGATGCATATAGCCAGAAACAATTTGTTTGATGCATGCAAAGAAGCAACACTGTGTGTCTCAAGAAGCATTTATTCATGATTACGTAGACATGCTAAAATTTCAAGGCCACACACTACACATTAGACATGACATTACACATTTCATAAAATTTACATTTAGTCATTTAGCAGACGTTTTTTATCCAAAGGACTTACAGACGAGGAAACATTGGAAGCAATTATAACAATATAGGCAACAAAATGCATAAGTTAATTAAATCCAGTCCATTAAAGCCTAGCACAGTAGACAAAGCTAAGAATAGTGAGGTAAGTAAAAAAATATTTTTTTAAGAAGACAGAAAAGAATTAGAGGTTAAAATCAGTCATCTACATTTTGACAGAAGATATGCATTTTCACACACTACACCTGCCTGTAGTGTTCTAGCAGTGTAAGGTTGAGAGTGGGTTTCTTCAGTAGCGGTGTGATGCAGGCCTCTTTGAACGCAGTGGGAAATGTCCCAGTGGTGAGCAAAGAGTTGATGATGTGGGTCAGACCAGGCACAACTGCTGGAGAGATGGCATGGAGGAGATGGGTGGGGATGGAATCCAGTGGGCAGGTGGTAGGGTGGTTGGAACCAATGACCTTGGAAACATCATTTTCAGACAGAGGAGAAAAGGCAGGTGATGTTGGTGTAGAAATCTGGCTGTTGATGGCGGTATTTTCTTTACGAAGAACGATGCAAAATCATTAGCCGTTAACTCCGATGAAGGTGTGGGAGCAGGCGGACAGAGGAGAGCAGAGAAGGTTTTTAAGAGTGTGAGAGTCAGGAGAGTTGCTGATCTTCGAGTGGTTATAATCAGTTTTTGCAGAGGTGACGTCAACGGAGAAAGTAGAGAGAAGAGGCTGGTAGAGAGAGAGGTCAGTATGGTCATTTGACTTGGGCCATTTTCTCTCAGCTGACTGGACGCTGGTGCGATGCTCACGTGGTACATCCGATAACCAGGGGGCAGACAGGGATGCACGGGCTGGTCCAGATGTAGGAGGGCATAGGTTGTCCAAGCAAGATGTAAGCGTGGAACACAGAGTGTCTGTGGCACTGTTGGTATTCAAAAGAGAGAGCTCCTCAGAGGGGGGGAGTGCAGACAAGACAGCAGAGGAAAAGCAGGAGGGAGGGAATCCTGATAAGATCCCTGTAGAGAGTGCCAAAAGACTGTTTAGGTGTGAAAAGGGGCCGTCTGCCTCACATTGAAGTTGTTTTGCAATCCTATGTTGAAAAAATTTAGTAATGCAAAACACTAAATTGATTAAAATAAAATGCCACTGTTTACTTAAAGTATACTTACTGTATATTGTAAAACTAGTGCTTAAATGTCATGGGGGATTATACTATTCAACAGAGACCCATTATAATGCATTTTGATCAACATGACATAAGCAATTGATAATGTAGGAATCTGCACAGAATTGTGTCATATTCACTTGCATGGATGTACCAAAGCATTTGCAACTTGTTCAAAGAAATGAAAAAATGCTTGTTTGATGCGCACAAGTGACACAAGGATGTAAGGATTGAACAAGAAGTTTTGAGAATTTCAAATCGGATCTGAGAAATGTACCCAATTGACTTAGAAAAAACTGTATTTAAAGTGAGTGGGGGTACTTTTGGGGCAGTTTTGTTTCACCCAAGTGTCCCATTTCCACCCCTCTCAAACTGATGCATGGATGCATATAGCCAGAAACAATTTGTTTGATGCATGCAAAGAAGCAACACTGTGTGTCTCAAGAAGCATTTATTCATGATTACGTAGACATGCTAAAATTTCAAGGCCACACACTACACATTACACATGACATTACACATTTCATAAAATTTACATTTAGTCATTTAGCAGACGTTTTTTATCCAAAGCGACTTACAGACGAGGAAACATTGGAAGCAATTATAACAATATAGGCGACAAAATGCATAAGTTAATTAAATCCAGTCCATTAAAGCCTAGCACAGTAGACAAAGCTAAGAATAGTGAGGTAAGTAAAAAAAATATTTTTTTAAGAAGACAGAAAAGAATTAGAGGTTAAAATCAGTCATCTACATTTTGACAGAAAATATGCATTTTCACACACTACACCTGCCTGTAGTGTTCTAGCAGTGTAAGGTTGAGAGTGGGTTTCTTCAGTAGCGGTGTGATGCAGACCTCTTTGAACGCAGTGGTAAATGTCCCAGTGGTGAGCAAAGAGTTGATGATGTGGGTCAGACCAGGCACAACTGCTGGAGAGATGGCATGGAGGAGATGGGTGGGGATGGAATCCAGTGGGCAGGTGGTAGGGTGGTTGGAACCAGGGACCTTGGAAACATCATTTTCAGACAGAGGAGAAAAGGCAGGTGATGTTGGTGTAGAAATCTGGCTGTTGATGGCGGTATTTTCTTTACGAAGAACGATGCAAAATCATTAGCCGTTAACTCCGATGAAGGTGTGGGAGCAGGCGGACAGAGGAGAGCAGAGAAGGTTTTTAAGAGTGTGTGAGAGTCAGGAGAGAGGTCAGTATGGTCTTTTGACTTGGGCCATTTTCTCTCAGCTGACTGGAGGCTGGTGCGATGCTCACGTGGTACATCCGATAACCAGGGGGCAGACAGGGATGCACGGGCTGGTCCAGATGTAGGAGGGCATAGGTTGTCCAAGCAGGATGTAAGCGTGGAACACAGAGTGTCTGTGGCACTGTTGGTATTCAAAAGAGAGAGCTCCTCAGAGGGGGGGAGTGCAGACAAGACAGCAGAGGAAAAGCAGGAGGGAGGGAATCCTGATAAGATCCCTGTAGAGAGTTCCAAAAGACTGTTTAGGTGTGAAAAGGGGCCGTCTGCAACACATTGAAGTTGTCTTGCAATCCTATGTTGAAAAAATTTAGTAATGCAAAACACTAAATTGATTAAAATAAAATGCCACTGTTTACTTAAAGTATACTTACTGTATATTGTAAAACTAGTGCTTAAATGTCATGGGGGATTATACTATTCAACAGAGACCCATTATAATGCATTTTGAACAACATGACATAAGCAATTGATAAGGTAGGAATCTGCACAGAATTGTGTCATATTCACTTGCATGGATGTACCAAAGCATTTGCAACTTGTTCAAAGAAATGAGAAAATGCTTGTTTGATGTGCACAAGTGACACAAGGATGTAAGGATTGAACAAGAAGTTTTGATAATTTCAAATCGGATCTGAAAAATGTACCAAATTGACTTAGAAAAAACTGTATTTAAAGTGGGTGGGGGTAATTTTGGGGCAGTTTTGTTTCACCCAAGTGTCCCATTTCCACCCCTCTCAAACTGATGCATGGATGCATATAGCCAGAAACAATTCGTTTGATGCATGCAAAGAAGCAACACTGTGTGTCTCAAGAAGCATTTATTCATGATTACGTAGACATGCTAAAATTTCAAGGCCACACACTACACATTACACATGACATTACACATTTCATAAAATTTACATTTAGTCATTTAGCAGACGTTTTTATCCAAAGCGACTTAAAGACGAGGAAACATTGGAAGCAATTATAGCAATATAGGCAACAAAATGCATAAGTTAATTAAATCCAGTCCATTAAAGCCTAGCACAGTATACAAAGCTAAGAATAGTGAGGTAACTAAAAAAAATTTTTTTAAGAAGACAGAAAAGAATTAGAGGTTAAAATCGGTCATCTACATTTTGACGGAAGATATGCATTTTCACACACTACACCGGCCTGTAGTGTTCTAGCAGTGTAAGGTTGAGAGCGGGTTTCTTCAGTAGCGGTGTGATGCAGGCCTCTTTGAACGCAGTGGGAAATGTCCCAGTGGTGAGCAAAGAGTTGAAGATGTGGGTCAGACCAGGCACAACTGCTGGAGAGATGGCATGGAGGAGATGGGTGGGGATGGAATCCAGTGGGCAGGTGGTAGAGTGGTTGGAACCAATGACCTTGGAAACATCATTTTCAGACAGAGGAGAAAAGGCGGGTGATGGTGGTGTAGAAATCTGGCTGTTGATGGCGGTAGTTTTCTTTACGAAGAACGATGCAAAATCATTAGCCGTTAACTCCGATGAAGGTGTGGGAGCAGGCAGACAGAGGAAAGCAGAGAAGGTTTTTAAGAGTGTGAGAGTCAGGAGAGTTGCTGATCTTCGAGTGGTTATAATCAGTTTTTGCAGAGGTGACGTCAACGGAGAAAGTAGAGAGAAGAGGCTGGTAGAGAGAGAGGTCAGTATGGTCATTTGACTTGGGCCATTTTCTCTCAGCTGACTGGACGCTGGTGCGATGCTCACGTGGTACATCCGATAACCAGGGGGCAGACAGGGATGCACGGGCTGGTCCAGATGTAGGAGGGCATAGGTTGTCCAAGCAGGATGTAAGCGTGGAACACAGAGTGTCTGTGGCACTGTTGGTATTCAAAAGAGAGAGCTCCTCAGAGGGGGGGAGTGCAGACAAGACAGCAGAGGAAAAGCAGGAGGGAGGGAATCCTGATGAGATTCCTGTAGAGAGTTCCAAAAGACTGTTTAGGTGTGAAAAGGGGCCGTCTGCAACACATTGAAGTTGTCTTGCAATCCTATGTGGAAAGAATTTAGTAATGCAAAACACTAAATTGAGTAAAATAAAATGCCACTGTTTACTTAAAGTATACTTACTGTATATTGTAAAACTAGTGCTTAAATGTCATGGGGGATTATACTATTCAACAGAGACCCATTATAATGCATTTTGATCAACATGACATAAGCAATTGATAATGTAGGAATCTGCACAGAATTGTGTCATATTCACTTGCATGGATGTACCAAAGCATTTGCAACTTGTTCAAAGAAATGAGAAAATGCTTGTTTAATGTGCACAAGTGACACAAGGATGTAAGGATTGAACAAGAAGTTTTGATAATTTCAAATCGGATCTGAGAAATGTACCAAATTGACTTAGATAAAACTGTATTTAAAGTGGGTGGGGGTACTTTTGGGGCAGTTTTGTTTCACCCAAGTGTCCCATTTCCACCCCTCTCAAACTGATGCATGGATGCATATAGCCAGAAACAATTTGTTTGATGCATGCAAAGAAGCAACACTGTGTGTCTCAAGAAGCATTTATTCATGATTACGTAGACATGCTAAAATTTCAAGGCCACACACTACACATTAGACATGACATTACACATTTCATAAAATTTACATTTAGTCATTTAGCAGACGTTTTTTATCCAAAGCGACTTACAGACGAGGAAACATTGGAAGCAATTATAACAATATAGGCAACAAAATGCATAAGTTAATTAAATCCAGTCCATTAAAGCCTAGCACAGTAGACAAAGCTAAGAATAGTGAGGTAAGTAAAAAAAATATTTTTTTAAGAAGACAGAAAAGAATTAGAGGTTAAAATCAGTCATCTACATTTTGACAGAAGATATGCATTTTCACACACTACACCTGCCTGTAGTGTTCTAGCAGTGTAAGGTTGAGAGTGGGTTTCTTCAGTAGCGGTGTGATGCAGGCCTCTTTGAACGCAGTGGGAAATGTCCCAGTGGTGAGCAAAGAGTTGATGATGTGGGTCAGACCAGGCACAACTGCTGGAGAGATGGCATGGAGATGATGGGTGGGGATGGAATCCAGTGGGCAGGTGGTAGGGTGGTTGGAACCAGGGACCTTGGAAACATCATTTTCAGACAGAGGAGAAAAGGCAGGTGATGTTGGTGTAGAAATCTGGCTGTTGATGGCGGTATTTTCTTTACGAAGAACGATGCAAAATCATTAGCCGTTAACTCCGATGAAGGTGTGGGAGCAGGCGGACAGAGGAGAGCAGAGAAGGTTTTTAAGAGTGTGTGAGAGTCAGGAGAGAGGTCAGTATGGTCTTTTGACTTGGGCCATTTTCTCTCAGCTGACTGGAGGCTGGTGCGATGCTCACGTGGTACATCCGATAACCAGGGGGCAGACAGGGATGCACGGGCTGGTCCAGATGTAGGAGGGCATAGGTTGTCCAAGCAAGATGTAAGCGTGGAACACAGAGTGTCTGTGGCACTGTTGGTATTCAAAAGAGGGAGCTCCTCAGAAGGGGGGAGTGCAGACAAGACAGCAGAGGAAAAGCAGGAGGGAGGGAATCCTGATGAGATTCCTGTAGAGAGTGCCAAAAGACTGTTTAGGTGTGAAAAGGGGCCGTCTGCAACACATTGAAGTTGTCTTGCAATCCTATGTGGAAAGAATTTAGTAATGCAAAACACTAAATTGAGTAAAATAAAATGCCACTGTTTACTTAAAGTATACTTACTGTATATTGTAAAACTAGTGCTTAAATGTCATGGGGGATTATACTATTCAACAGAGACCCATTATAATGCATTTTGATCAACATGACATAAGCAATTGATAATGTAGGAATCTGCACAGAATTGTGTCATATTCACTTGCATGGATGTACCAAAGCATTTGCAACTTGTTCAAAGAAATGAGAAAATGCTTGTTTGATGTGCACAAGTGACACAAGGATGTAAGGATTGAACAAGAAGTTTTGAGAATTTCAAATCGGATCTGAGAAATGTACCAAATTGACTTAGAAAAAACTGTATTTAAAGTGGGTGGGGGTACTTTTGGGGCAGTTTTGTTTCACCCAAGTGTCCCATTTCCACCCCTCTCAAACTGATGCATGGATGCATATAGCCAGAAACAATTCGTTTGATGCATGCAAAGAAGCAACACTGTGTGTCTCAAGAAGCATTTATTCATGATTACGTAGACATGCTTAAATTTCAAGGCCACACACTACACATTACACACGACATTACACATTTCATTAAATTTACATTTAGTCATTTAGCAGACGTTTTTATCCAAAGCAACTTACAGACGAGGAAACATTGGAAGCAATTATAGCAATATAGGCAACAAAATGCATAAGTTAATTAAATCCAGTCCATTAAAGCCTAGCACAGTATACAAAGCAAAGAATAGTGAGGTAACTAAAAAAAATCTTTTTTAAGAAGACAGAAAAGAATTAGAGGTTAAAATCGGTCATCTACATTTTGACAGAAGATATGCATTTTCACACACTACACCGGCCTGTAGTGTTCTAGCAGTGTAAGGTTGAGAGCGGGTTTCTTCAGTAGCGGTGTGATGCAGGCCTCTTTGAACGCAGTGGGAAATGTCCCAGTGGTGAGCAAAGAGTTGATGATGTGGGTCAGACCAGGCACAACTGCTGGAGAGATGGCATGGAGGAGATGGGTGGGGATGGAATCCAGTGGGCAGGTGGTAGAGTGGTTGGAACCAATGATCTTGGAAACATCATTTTCAGACAGAGGAGAAAAGGCGGATGATGGTGGTGTAGAAATCTGGCTGTTGATGGCGGTAGTTTTCTTTACGAAGAACGATGCAAAATCATTAGCCGTTAACTCCGATGAAGGTGTGGGAGCAGGCGGACAGAGGAGAGCAGAGAAGGTTTTTAAGAGTGTGAGAGTCAGGAGAGTTGCTGATCTTCGAGTGGTTATAATCAGTTTTTGCAGAGGTGACGTCAACGGAGAAAGTAGAGAGAAGAGACTGGTAGAGAGAGAGGTCAGTATGGTCTTTTGACTTGGGCCATTTTCTCTCAACTGACTGGAGGCTGGTGCGATGCTCACGTGGTACATCCGATAACCAGGGGGCAGACAGGGATGCACGGGCTGGTCCAGATGTAGGAGGGCATAGGTTGTCCAAGCAGGATGTAAGCGTGGAACACAGAGTGTCTGTGGCACTGTTGGTATTCAAAAGAGAGAGCTCCTCAGAGGGGGGGAGTGCAGACAAGACAGCAGAGGAAAAGCAGGAGGGAGGGAATCCTGATAAGATCCCTGTAGAGAGTGCCAAAAGACTGTTTAGGTGTGAAAAGGGGCCGTCTGCAACACATTGAAGTTGTTTTGCAATCCTATGTTGAAAAAATTTAGTAATGCAAAACACTAAATTTGATTAAAATAAAATGCCACTGTTTACTTAAAGTATACTTACTGTATATTGTAAAACTAGTGCTTAAATGTCATGGGGGATTATACTATTCAACAGAGACCCATTATAATGCATTTTGATCAACATGACATAAGCAATTGATAATGTAGGAATCTGCACAGAATTGTGTCATATTCACTTGCATGGATGTACGAAAGCATTTGCAACTTGTTCAAAGAAATGAAAAAATGCTTGTTTGATGTGCACAAGTGACACAAGGATGTAAGGATTGAACAAGAAGTTTTGATAATTTCAAATCGGATCTGAGAAATGTACCAAATTGACTTAGATAAAACTGTATTTAAAGTGGGTGGGGGTACTTTTGGGGCAGTTTTGTTTCACCCAAGTGTCCCATTTCCACCCCTCTCAAACTGATGCATGGATGCATATAGCCAGAAACAATTTGTTTGATGCATGCAAAGAAGCAACACTGTGTGTCTCAAGAAGCATTCATTCAAAATTACGTAGACATGCTAAAATTTCAAGGCCACACACTACACATTACACATGACATTACACATTTCATAAAATTTACATTTAGTCATTTAGCAGACGTTTTTATCCAAAGCGACTTACAGACGAGGAAACATTGGAAGCAATTATAACAATATAGGCAACAAAATGCATAAGTTAATTAAATCCAGTCCATTAAAGCCTAGCACAGTATACAAAGCTAAGAATAGTGAGGTAAGTCAAAAAAATATTTTTTTAAGAAGACAGAAAAGAATTAGAGGTTAAAATCAGTCATCTACATTTTGACAGAAGATATGCATTTTCACACACTACACCTGCCTGTAGTGTTCTAGCAGTGTAAGGTTGAGAGTGGGTTTCTTCAGTAGCGGTGTGATGCAGGCCTCTTTGAACGCAGTGGGAAATGTCCCAGTGGTGAGCAAAGAGTTGATGATGTGGGTCAGACCAGGCACAACTGCTGGAGAGATGGCATGGAGGAGATGGGTGGGGATGGAATCCAGTGGGCAGGTGGTAGGGTGGTTGGAACCAATGACCTTGGAAACATAATTTTCAGACAGAGGAGAAAAGGCAGGTGATGTTGGTGTAGAAATCTGGCTGTTGATGGCGGTATTTTCTTTACGAAGAACGATGCAAAATCATTAGCCGATAACTCCGATGAAGGTGTAGGAGCAGGCGGACAGAGGAGAGCAGAGAAGGTTTTTAAGAGTGTGTGAGAGTCAGGAGAGAGGTCAGTCGGGTCTTTTGACTTGGGCCATTTTCTCTCAGCTGACTGGAGGCTGGTGCGATGCTCACGTGGTACATCCGATAACCAGGGGGCAGACAGGGATGCACGGGCTGGTCCAGATGTAGGAGGGCATAGGTTGTCCAAGCAGGATGTAAGTGTGGAACACAGAGTGTCTGTGGCACTGTTGGTATTCAAAAGAGAGAGCTCCTCAGAGGGGGGGAGTGCAGACAAGACAGCAGAGGAAAAGCAGGAGGGAGGGAATCCTGATGAGATTCCTGTAGAGAGTTCCAAAAGACTGTTTAGGTGTGAAAAGGGGCCGTATGCAACACATTGAAGTTGTCTTGCAATCCTATGTGGAAAGAATTTAGTAATGCAAAACACTAAATTGAGTAAAATAAAATGCCACTGTTTACTTAAAGTATACTTACTGTATATTGTAAAACTAGTGCTTAAATGTCATGGGGGATTATACTATTCAACAGAGACCCAGTATAATGCATTTTGATCAACATGACATAAGCAATTGATAATGTAGGAATCTGCACAGAATTGTGTCATATTCACTTGCATGGATGTACCAAAGCATTTGCAACTTGTTCAAAGAAATGAGAAAATGCTTGTTTGATGTGCACAAGTGACACAAGGATGTAAGGATTGAACAAGAAGTTTTGATAATTTCAAATCGGATCTGAGAAATGTACCAAATTGACTTAGATAAAACTGTATTTAAAGTGGGTGGGGGTACTTTTGGGGCAGTTTTGTTTTACCCAAGTGTCCCATTTCCACCCCTCTCAAACTGATGCATGGATGCATATAGCCAGAAATAATTTGTTTGATGCATGCAAAGAAGCAACACTGTGTGTCTCAAGAAGCATTTATTCATGATTACGTAGACATGCTAAAATTTCAAGGCCACACACTACACATTAGACATGACATTACACATTTCATTAAATTTACATTTAGTCATTTAGCAGACGTTTTTATCCAAAGCGACTTACAGACGAGGAAACATTGGAAGCAATTATAAAAATATAGGCAACAAAATGCATAAGTTAATTAAATCCAGTCCATTAAAGCCTAGCACAGTATACAAAGCTAAGAATAGTGAGGTAACTAAAAGAAAATCTTTTTTAAGAAGACAGAAAAGAATTAGAGGTTAAAATCGGTCATCTACATTTTGACAGAAGATATGCATTTTCACACACTACACCGGCCTGTAGTGTTCTAGCAGTGTAAGGTTGAGAGCGGGTTTCTTCAGTAGCGGTGTGATGCAGGCCTCTTTGAACGCAGTGGGAAATGTCCCAGTGGTGAGCAAAGAGTTGATGATGTGGGTCAGACCAGGCACAACTGCTGGAGAGATGGCGAGGAGGAGATGGGTGGGGATGGAATCCAGTAGGCAGGTGGTAGGGTGGTTGGAACCAATGACCTTGGAAACATCATTTTCAGACAGAGGAGAAAAGGCGGATGATGGTGGTGTAGAAATCTGGCTGTTGATGGCGGTAGTTTTCTTTACGAAGAACGATGCAAAATCATTAGCCGTTAACTCCGATGAAGGTGTGGGAGCAGGCGGACAGAGGAGAGCAGAGAAGGTTTTTAAGAGTGTGAGAGTCAGGAGAGTTGCTGATCTTCGAGTGGTTATAATCAGTTTTTGCAGAGGTGACGTCAACGGGGAAAGTAGAGAGAAAAGACTGGTAGAGAGAGAGGTCAGTATGGTCTTTTGACTTGGGCCATTTTCTCTCAACTGACTGGAGGCTGGTGCGATGCTCACGTGGTACATCCGATAACCAGGGGGCAGACAGGGATGCACGGGCTGGTCCAGATGTAGGAGGGCATAGGTTGTCCAAGCAGGATGTAAGCGTGGAACACAGAGTGTCTGTGGCACTGTTGGTATTCAAAAGAGAGAGCTCCTCAGAGGGAGGGAGTGCAGACAAGACAGCAGAGGAAAAGCAGGAGGGAGGGAATCCTGATAAGATCCCTGTAGAGAGTGCCAAAAGACTGTTTAGGTGTGAAAAGGGGCCGTCTGCAACACATTGAAGTTGTTTTGCAATCCTATGTTGAAAAAATTTAGTAATGCAAAACACTAAATTGATTAAAATAAAATGCCACTGTTTACTTAAAGTATACTTACTGTATATTGTAAAACTAGTGCTTAAATGTCATGGGGGATTATACTATTCAACAGAGACCGATTATAATGCATTTTGATCAACATGACATAAGCAATTGATAATGTAGGAATCTGCACAGAATTGTGTCATATTCACTTGCATGGATGTACCAAAGCATTTGCAACTTGTTCAAAGAAATGAAAAAATGCTTGTTTGATGTGCACAAGTGACACAAGGATGTAAGGATTGAACAAGAAGTTTTGAGAATTTCAAATCGGATCTGAGAAATGTACCCAATTGACTTAGAAAAAACTGTATTTAAAGTGAGTGGGGGTACTTTTGGGGCAGTTTTGTTTCACCCAAGTGTCCCATTTCCACCCCTCTCAAACTGATGCATGGATACTTATAGCCAGAAACAATTTGTTTGATGCATGCAAAGAAGCAACACTGTGTGTCTCAAGAAGCATTTATTCAAGATTACGTAGACATGCTAAAATTTCAAGGCCACACACTACACATTACACATGACATTACACATTTCATCAAATTTACATTTAGTCATTTAGCAGACGTTTTTATCCAAAGCGACTTACAGACGAGGAAACATTGGAAGCAATTATAACAATATAGGCAACAAAATGCATAAGTTAATTAAATCCAGTCCATTAAAGCCTAGCACAGTATACAAAGCTAAGAATAGTGAGGTAAGTAAAAAAATATTTTTTTAAGATGACAGAAAAGAATTAGAGGTTAAAATCAGTCATCTACATTTTGACTGAAGATATGCATTTTCACACACTACACCTGCCTGTAGTGTTCTAGCAGTGTAAGGTTGAGAGTGGGTTTCTTCAGTAGCGGTGTGATGAAGGCCTCTTTGAACGCAGTGGGAAATGTCCCAGTGGTGAGCAAAGAGTTGATGATGTGGGTCAGACCAGGCACAACTGCTGGAGAGATGGCATGGAGGAGATGGGTGGGGATGGAATCCAGTGGGCAGGTGGTAGGGTGGTTGGAACCAATGACCTTGGAAACATCATTTTCAGACAGAGGAGAAAAGGCAGGTGATGTTGGTGTAGAAATCTGGCTGTTGATGGCGGTATTTTCTTTACGAAGAACGATGCAAAATCATTTGCCGTTAACTCCGATGAAGGTGTGGGAGCAGGCGGACAGAGGAGAGCAGAGAAGGTTTTTAAGAGTGTGTGAGAGTCAGGAGAGAGGTCAGTATGGTCTTTAGACTTGGGCCATTTTCTCTCAGCTGACTGGAGGCTGGTGCGATGCTCACGTGGTACATCCGATAACCAGGGGGCAGACAGGGATGCCCGGGCTGGTCCAGATGTAGGAGGGCATAGGTTGTCCAAGCAGGATGTAAGCGTGGAACACAGAGTGTCTGTGGCACTGTTGGTATTAAAAAGAGAGAGCTCCTCAGAGGAGGGAAGTGCAGACAAGACAGCAGAGGAAAAGCAGGAGGGAGGGAATCCTGATGAGATCCCTGTAGAGAGTGCCAAAAGACTGTTTAGGTGTGAAAAGGGGCCGTATGCAACACATTGAAGTTGTCTTGCAATCCTATGTGGAAAAAATTTAGTAATGCAAAACACTAAATTGAGTAAAATAAAATGCCACTGTTTACTAAAAATATACCTACTGTATATTGTAAAACTAGTGCTTAAATGTCATGGGGGATTATACTATTCAACAGAGACCCATTATAATGCATTTTGATCAACATGACATAAGCAATTGATAATGTAGGAATCTGCACAGAATTGTGTCATATTCACTTGCATGGATGTACCAAAGCATTTGCAACTTGTTCAAAGAAATGAGAAAATGCTTGTTTGATGTGCACAAGTGACACAAGGATGTAAGGATTGAACAAGAAGTTTTGATAATTTCAAATCGGATCTGAGAAATGTACCAAATTGACTTAGATAAAACTGTATTTAAAGTGGGTGGGGGTACTTTTGGGGCAGTTTTGTTTCACCCAAGTGTCCCATTTCCACCCCTCTCAAACTGATGCATGGATGCATATAGCCAGAAACAATTTGTTTGATGCATGCAAAGAAGCAACACTGTGTGTCTCAAGAAGCATTTATTCAAGATTACGTAGACATGCTAAAATTTCAAGGCCACACACTACACATTACACATGACATTACACATTTCATTAAATTTACATTTAGTCATTTAGCAGACGTTTTTATCCAAAGCGACTTACAGACGAGGAAACATTGGAAGCAATTATAGCAATATAGGCAACAAAATGCATAAGTTAATTAAATCCAGTCCATTAAAGCCTAGCACAGTATACAAAGCTAAGAATAGTGAGGTAACTAAAAAAAATTTTTTTAAGAAGACAGAAGATATGCATTTTCACACACTACACCGGCCTGTAGTGTTCTAGCAGTGTAAGGTTGAGAGCGGGTTTCTTCAGTAGCGGTGTGATGCAGGCCTCTTTGAACGCAGTGGGAAATGTCCCAGTGGTGAGCAAAGAGTTGATGATGTGGGTCAGACCAGGCACAACTGCTGGAGAGATGGCATGGAGGAGATGGGTGGGGATGGAATCCAGTGGGCAGGTGGTAGAGTGGTTGGAACCAATGACCTTGGAAACATCATTTTCAGACAGAGGAGAAAAGGCGGGTGATGGTGGTGTAGAAATCTGGCTGTTGATGGCGGTAGTTTTCTTTACGAAGAACGATGCAAAATCATTAGCCGTTAACTCCGATGAAGGTGTGGGAGCAGGCAGACAGAGGAGAGCAGAGAAGGTTTTTAAGAGTGTGAGAGTCAGGAGAGTTGCTGATCTTCGAGTGGTTATAATCAGTTTTTGCAGAGGTGACTTCAACGGAGAAAGTAGAGAGAAGAGACTGGTAGAGAGAGAGGTCAGTATGGTCTTTTGACTTGGGCCATTTTCTCTCAGCTGACTTGAGGCTGGTGCGATGCTCACGTGGTACATCCGATAACCAGGGGGCAGACAGGGATGCACGGGCTGGTCCAGATGTAGGAGGGCATAGGTTGTCCAAGCAGGATGTAAGCGTGGAACACAGAGTGTCTGTGGCACTGTTGGTATTCAAAAGAGAGAGCTCCTCAGAGGGGGGAGTGCAGACAAGACAGCAGAGGAAAAGCAGGAGGGAGGGAATCCTGATAAGATCCCTGTAGAGAGTTCCAAAAGACTGTTTAGGTGTGAAAAGGGGCCGTCTGCAACACATTGAAGTTGTCTTGCAATCCTATGTTGAAAAAATTTAGTAATGCAAAACACTAAATTGATTAAAATAAAATGCCACTGTTTACTTAAAGTATACTTACTGTATATTGTAAAACTAGTGCTTAAATGTCATGGGGGATTATACTATTCAACAGAGACCCATTATAATGCATTTTGAACAACATGACATAAGCAATTGATAAGGTAGGAATCTGCACAGAATTGTGTCATATTCACTTGCATGGATGTACCAAAGCATTTGCAACTTGTTCAAAGAAATGAGAAAATGCTTGTTTGATGTGCACAAGTGACACAAGGATGTAAGGATTGAACAAGAAGTTTTGATTATTTCAAATCGGATCTGAAAAATGTACCAAATTGACTTAGAAAAAACTGTATTTAAAGTGGGTGGGGGTAATTTTGGGGCAGTTTTGTTTCACCCAAGTGTCCCATTTCCACCCCTCTCAAACTGATGCATGGATGCATATAGCCAGAAACAATTCGTTTGATGCATGCAAAGAAGCAACACTGTGTGTCTCAAGAAGCATTTATTCATGATTACGTAGACATGCTAAAATTTCAAGGCCACACACTACACATTACACATGACATTACACATTTCATAAAATTTACATTTAGTCATTTAGCAGACGTTTTTATCCAAAGCGACTTAAAGACGAGGAAACATTGGAAGCAATTATAGCAATATAGGCAACAAAATGCATAAGTTAATTAAATCCAGTCCATTAAAGCCTAGCACAGTATACAAAGCTAAGAATAGTGAGGTAACTAAAAAAAATTTTTTTAAGAAGACAGAAAAGAATTAGAGGTTAAAATCGGTCATCTACATTTTGACGGAAGATATGCATTTTCACACACTACACCGGCCTGTAGTGTTCTAGCAGTGTAAGGTTGAGAGCGGGTTTCTTCAGTAGCGGTGTGATGCAGGCCTCTTTGAACGCAGTGGGAAATGTCCCAGTGGTGAGCAAAGAGTTGAAGATGTGGGTCAGACCAGGCACAACTGCTGGAGAGATGGCATGGAGGAGATGGGTGGGGATGGAATCCAGTGGGCAGGTGGTAGAGTGGTTGGAACCAATGACCTTGGAAACATCATTTTCAGACAGAGGAGAAAAGGCGGGTGATGGTGGTGTAGAAATCTGGCTGTTGATGGCGGTAGTTTTCTTTACGAAGAACGATGCAAAATCATTAGCCGTTAACTCCGATGAAGGTGTGGGAGCAGGCAGACAGAGGAAAGCAGAGAAGGTTTTTAAGAGTGTGAGAGTCAGGAGAGTTGCTGATCTTCGAGTGGTTATAATCAGTTTTTGCAGAGGTGACGTCAACGGAGAAAGTAGAGAGAAGAGGCTGGTAGAGAGAGAGGTCAGTATGGTCATTTGACTTGGGCCATTTTCTCTCAGCTGACTGGACGCTGGTGCGATGCTCACGTGGTACATCCGATAACCAGGGGGCAGACAGGGATGCACGGGCTGGTCCAGATGTAGGAGGGCATAGGTTGTCCAAGCTGGATGTAAGCGTGGAACACAGAGTGTCTGTGGCACTGTTGGTATTCAAAAGAGAGAGCTCCTCAGAGGGGGGGAGTGCAGACAAGACAGCAGAGGAAAAGCAGGAGGGAGGGAATCCTGATGAGATTCCTGTAGAGAGTTCCAAAAGACTGTTTAGGTGTGAAAAGGGGCCGTCTGCAACACATTGAAGTTGTCTTGCAATCCTATGTGGAAAGAATTTAGTAATGCAAAACACTAAATTGAGTAAAATAAAATGCCACTGTTTACTTAAAGTATACTTACTGTATATTGTAAAACTAGTGCTTAAATGTCATGGGGGATTATACTATTCAACAGAGACCCATTATAATGCATTTTGATCAACATGACATAAGCAATTGATAATGTAGGAATCTGCACAGAATTGTGTCATATTCACTTGCATGGATGTACCAAAGCATTTGCAACTTGTTCAAAGAAATGAGAAAATGCTTGTTTAATGTGCACAAGTGACACAAGGATGTAAGGATTGAACAAGAAGTTTTGATAATTTCAAATCGGATCTGAGAAATGTACCAAATTGACTTAGATAAAACTGTATTTAAAGTGGGTGGGGGTACTTTTGGGGCAGTTTTGTTTCACCCAAGTGTCCCATTTCCACCCCTCTCAAACTGATGCATGGATGCATATAGCCAGAAACAATTTGTTTGATGCATGCAAAGAAGCAACACTGTGTGTCTCAAGAAGCATTTATTCATGATTACGTAGACATGCTAAAATTTCAAGGCCACACACTACACATTAGACATGACATTACACATTTCATAAAATTTACATTTAGTCATTTAGCAGACGTTTTTTATCCAAAGCGACTTACAGACGAGGAAACATTGGAAGCAATTATAACAATATAGGCAACAAAATGCATAAGTTAATTAAATCCAGTCCATTAAAGCCTAGCACAGTAGACAAAGCTAAGAATAGTGAGGTAAGTAAAAAAAATATTTTTTTAAGAAGACAGAAAAGAATTAGAGGTTAAAATCAGTCATCTACATTTTGACAGAAGATATGCATTTTCACACACTACACCTGCCTGTAGTGTTCTAGCAGTGTAAGGTTGAGAGTGGGTTTCTTCAGTAGCGGTGTGATGCAGGCCTCTTTGAACGCAGTGGGAAATGTCCCAGTGGTGAGCAAAGAGTTGATGATGTGGGTCAGACCAGGCACAACTGCTGGAGAGATGGCATGGAGATGATGGGTGGGGATGGAATCCAGTGGGCAGGTGGTAGGGTGGTTGGAACCAGGGACCTTGGAAACATCATTTTCAGACAGAGGAGAAAAGGCAGGTGATGTTGGTGTAGAAATCTGGCTGTTGATGGCGGTATTTTCTTTACGAAGAACGATGCAAAATCATTAGCCGTTAACTCCGATGAAGGTGTGGGAGCAGGCGGACAGAGGAGAGCAGAGAAGGTTTTTAAGAGTGTGTGAGAGTCAGGAGAGAGGTCAGTATGGTCTTTTGACTTGGGCCATTTTCTCTCAGCTGACTGGAGGCTGGTGCGATGCTCACGTGGTACATCCGATAACCAGGATGCAGACAGGGATGCACGGGCTGGTCCAGATGTAGGAGGGCATAGGTTGTCCAAGCAAGATGTAAGCGTGGAACACAGAGTGTCTGTGGCACTGTTGGTATTCAAAAGAGGGAGCTCCTCAGAAGGGGGGAGTGCAGACAAGACAGCAGAGGAAAAGCAGGAGGGAGGGAATCCTGATGAGATCCCTGTAGAGAGTGCCAAAAGACTGTTTAGGTGTGAAAAGGGGCCGTCTGCAACACATTGAAGTTGTCTTGCAATCCTATGTGGAAAGAATTTAGTAATGCAAAACACTAAATTGAGTAAAATAAAATGCCACTGTTTACTTAAAGTATACTTACTGTATATTGTAAAACTAGTGCTTAAATGTCATGGGGGATTATACTATTCAACAGAGACCCATTATAATGCATTTTGATCAACATGACATAAGCAATTGATAATGTAGGAATCTGCACAGAATTGTGTCATATTCACTTGCATGGATGTACCAAAGCATTTGCAACTTGTTCAAAGAAATGAGAAAATGCTTGTTTGATGTGCACAAGTGACACAAGGATGTAAGGATTGAACAAGAAGTTTTGAGAATTTCAAATCGGATCTGAGAAATGTACCAAATTGACTTAGAAAAAACTGTATTTAAAGTGGGTGGGGGTACTTTTGGGGCAGTTTTGTTTCACCCAAGTGTCCCATTTCCACCCCTCTCAAACTGATGCATGGATGCATATAGCCAGAAACAATTCGTTTGATGCATGCAAAGAAGCAACACTGTGTGTCTCAAGAAGCATTTATTCATGATTACGTAGACATGCTTAAATTTCAAGGCCACACACTACACATTACACACGACATTACACATTTCATTAAATTTACATTTAGTCATTTAGCAGACGTTTTTATCCAAAGCAACTTACAGACGAGGAAACATTGGAAGCAATTATAGCAATATAGGCAACAAAATGCATAAGTTAATTAAATCCAGTCCATTAAAGCCTAGCACAGTATACAAAGCAAAGAATAGTGAGGTAACTAAAAAAATCTTTTTTAAGAAGACAGAAAAGAATTAGAGGTTAAAATCGGTCATCTACATTTTGACAGAAGATATGCATTTTCACACACTACACCGGCCTGTAGTGTTCTAGCAGTGTAAGGTTGAGAGCGGGTTTCTTCAGTAGCGGTGTGATGCAGGCCTCTTTGAACGCAGTGGGAAATGTCCCAGTGGTGAGCAAAGAGTTGATGATGTGGGTCAGACCAGGCACAACTGCTGGAGAGATGGCATGGAGGAGATGGGTGGGGATGGAATCCAGTGGGCAGGTGGTAGAGTGGTTGGAACCAATGATCTTGGAAACATCATTTTCAGACAGAGGAGAAAAGGCGGATGATGGTGGTGTAGAAATCTGGCTGTTGATGGCGGTAGTTTTCTTTACGAAGAACGATGCAAAATCATTAGCCGTTAACTCCGATGAAGGTGTGGGAGCAGGCGGACAGAGGAGAGCAGAGAAGGTTTTTAAGAGTGTGAGAGTCAGGAGAGTTGCTGATCTTCGAGTGGTTATAATCAGTTTTTGCAGAGGTGACGTCAACGGAGAAAGTAGAGAGAAGAGACTGGTAGAGAGAGAGGTCAGTATGGTCTTTTGACTTGGGCCATTTTCTCTCAACTGACTGGAGGCTGGTGCGATGCTCACGTGGTACATCCGATAACCAGGGGGCAGACAGGGATGCACGGGCTGGTCCAGATGTAGGAGGGCATAGGTTGTCCAAGCAGGATGTAAGCGTGGAACACAGAGTGTCTGTGGCACTGTTGGTATTCAAAAGTGAGAGCTCCTCAGAGGGGGGGAGTGCAGACAAGACAGCAGAGGAAAAGCAGGAGGGAGGGAATCCTGATAAGATCCCTGTAGAGAGTGCCAAAAGACTGTTTAGGTGTGAAAAGGGGCCGTCTGCAACACATTGAAGTTGTTTTGCAATCCTATGTTGAAAAAATTTAGTAATGCAAAACACTAAATTTGATTAAAATAAAATGCCACTGTTTACTTAAAGTATACTTACTGTATATTGTAAAACTAGTGCTTAAATGTCATGGGGGATTATACTATTCAACAGAGACCCATTATAATGCATTTTGATCAACATGACATAAGCAATTGATAATGTAGGAATCTGCACAGAATTGTGTCATATTCACTTGCATGGATGTACGAAAGCATTTGCAACTTGTTCAAAGAAATGAAAAAATGCTTGTTTGATGTGCACAAGTGACACAAGGATGTAAGGATTGAACAAGAAGTTTTGATAATTTCAAATCGGATCTGAGAAATGTACCAAATTGACTTAGATAAAACTGTATTTAAAGTGGGTGGGGGTACTTTTGGGGCAGTTTTGTTTCACCCAAGTGTCCCATTTCCACCCCTCTCAAACTGATGCATGGATGCATATAGCCAGAAACAATTTGTTTGATGCATGCAAAGAAGCAACACTGTGTGTCTCAAGAAGCATTTATTCAAGATTACGTAGACATGCTAAAATTTCAAGGCCACACACTACACATTACACATGACATTACACATTTCATAAAATTTACATTTAGTCATTTAGCAGACGTTTTTATCCAAAGCGACTTACAGACGAGGAAACATTGGAAGCAATTATAACAATATAGGCAACAAAATGCATAAGTTAATTAAATCCAGTCCATTAAAGCCTAGCACAGTATACAAAGCTAAGAATAGTGAGGTAAGTCAAAAAAATATTTTTTTAAGAAGACAGAAAAGAATTAGAGGTTAAAATCAGTCATCTACATTTTGACAGAAGATATGCATTTTCACACACTACACCTGCCTGTAGTGTTCTAGCAGTGTAAGGTTGAGAGTGGGTTTCTTCAGTAGCGGTGTGATGCAGGCCTCTTTGAACGCAGTGGGAAATGTCCCAGTGGTGAGCAAAGAGTTGATGATGTGGGTCAGACCAGGCACAACTGCTGGAGAGATGGCATGGAGGAGATGGGTGGGGATGGAATCCAGTGGGCAGGTGGTAGGGTGGTTGGAACCAATGACCTTGGAAACATAATTTTCAGACAGAGGAGAAAAGGCAGGTGATGTTGGTGTAGAAATCTGGCTGTTGATGGCGGTATTTTCTTTACGAAGAACGATGCAAAATCATTAGCCGATAACTCCGATGAAGGTGTAGGAGCAGGCAGACAGAGGAGAGCAGAGAAGGTTTTTAAGAGTGTGTGAGAGTCAGGAGAGAGGTCAGTCGGGTCTTTTGACTTGGGCCATTTTCTCTCAGCTGACTGGAGGCTGGTGCGATGCTCACGTGGTACATCCGATAACCAGGGGGCAGACAGGGATGCACGGGCTGGTCCAGATGTAGGAGGGCATAGGTTGTCCAAGCAGGATGTAAGCGTGGAACACAGAGTGTCTGTGGCACTGTTGGTATTCAAAAGAGAGAGCTCCTCAGAGGGGGGGAGTGCAGACAAGACAGCAGAGGAAAAGCAGGAGGGAGGGAATCCTGATGAGATTCCTGTAGAGAGTTCCAAAAGACTGTTTAGGTGTGAAAAGGGGCCGTCTGCAACACATTGAAGTTGTCTTGCAATCCTATGTGGAAAGAATTTAGTAATGCAAAACACTAAATTGAGTAAAATAAAATGCCACTGTTTACTTAAAGTATACTTACTGTATATTGTAAAACTAGTGCTTAAATGTCATGGGGGATTATACTATTCAACAGAGACCCATTATAATGCATTTTGATCAACATGACATAAGCAATTGATAATGTAGGAATCTGCACAGAATTGTGTCATATTCACTTGCATGGATGTACCAAAGCATTTGCAACTTGTTCAAAGAAATGAGAAAATGCTTGTTTGATGTGCACAAGTGACACAAGGATGTAAGGATTGAACAAGAAGTTTTGATAATTTCAAATCGGATCTGAGAAATGTACCAAATTGACTTAGATAAAACTGTATTTAAAGTGGGTGGGGGTACTTTTGGGGCAGTTTTGTTTCACCCAAGTGTCCCATTTCCACCCCTCTCAAACTGATGCATGGATGCATATAGCCAGAAATAATTTGTTTGATGCATGCAAAGAAGCAACACTGTGTGTCTCAAGAAGCATTTATTCATGATTACGTAGACATGCTAAAATTTCAAGGCCACACACTACACATTAGACATGACATTACACATTTCATTAAATTTACATTTAGTAATTTAGCAGACGTTTTTTATCCAAAGCGACTTACAGACGAGGAAACATTGGAAGCAATTATAAAAATATAGGCAACAAAATGCATAAGTTAATTAAATCCAGTCCATTAAAGCCTTGCACAGTATACAAAGCTAAGAATAGTGAGGTAACTAAAAGAAAATCTTTTTTAAGAAGACAGAAAAGAATTAGAGGTTAAAATCGGTCATCTACATTTTGACAGAAGATATGCATTTTCACACACTACACCGGCCTGTAGTGTTCTAGCAGTGTAAGGTTGAGAGCGGGTTTCTTCAGTAGCGGTGTGATGCAGGCCTCTTTGAACGCAGTGGGAAATGTCCCAGTGGTGAGCAAAGAGTTGATGATGTGGGTCAGACCAGGCACAACTGCTGGAGAGATGGCGAGGAGGAGATGGGTGGGGATGGAATCCAGTAGGCAGGTTGTAGGGTGGTTGGAACCAATGACCTTGGAAACATCATTTTCAGACAGAGGAGAAAAGGCGGATGATGGTGGTGTAGAAATCTGGCTGTTGATGGCGGTAGTTTTCTTTACGAAGAACGATGCAAAATCATTAGCCGTTAACTCCGATGAAGGTGTGGGAGCAGGCGGACAGAGGAGAGCAGAGAAGGTTTTTAAGAGTGTGAGAGTCAGGAGAGTTGCTGATCTTCGAGTGGTTATAATCAGTTTTTGCAGAGGTGACGTCAACGGGGAAAGTAGAGAGAAAAGACTGGTAGAGAGAGAGGTCAGTATGGTCTTTTGACTTGGGCCATTTTCTCTCAACTGACTGGAGGCTGGTGCGATGCTCACGTGGTACATCCGATAACCAGGGGGCAGACAGGGATGCACGGGCTGGTCCAGATGTAGGAGGGCATAGGTTGTCCAAGCAGGATGTAAGCGTGGAACACAGAGTGTCTGTGGCACTGTTGGTATTCAAAAGAGAGAGCTCCTCAGAGGGAGGGAGTGCAGACAAGACAGCAGAGGAAAAGCAGGAGGGAGGGAATCCTGATAAGATCCCTGTAGAGAGTGCCAAAAGACTGTTTAGGTGTGAAAAGGGGCCGTCTGCAACACATTGAAGTTGTTTTGCAATCCTATGTTGAAAAAATTTAGTAATGCAAAACACTAAATTGATTAAAATAAAATGCCACTGTTTACTTAAAGTATACTTACTGTATATTGTAAAACTAGTGCTTAAATGTCATGGGGGATTATACTATTCAACAGAGACCGATTATAATGCATTTTGATCAACATGACATAAGCAATTGATAATGTAGGAATCTGCACAGAATTGTGTCATATTCACTTGCATGGATGTACCAAAGCATTTGCAACTTGTTCAAAGAAATGAAAAAATGCTTGTTTGATGTGCACAAGTGACACAAGGATGTAAGGATTGAACAAGAAGTTTTGAGAATTTCAAATCGGATCTGAGAAATGTACCCAATTGACTTAGAAAAAACTGTATTTAAAGTGAGTGGGGGTACTTTTGGGGCAGTTTTGTTTCACCCAAGTGTCCCATTTCCACCCCTCTCAAACTGATGCATGGATACATATAGCCAGAAATAATTTGTTTGATGCATGCAAAGAAGCAACACTGTGTGTCTCAAGAAGCATTTATTCAAGATTACGTAGACATGCTAAAATTTCAAGGCCACACACTACACATTACACATGACATTACACATTTCATCAAATTTACATTTAGTCATTTAGCAGACGTTTTTATCCAAAGCGACTTACAGACGAGGAAACATTGGAAGCAATTATAACAATATAGGCAACAAAATGCATAAGTTAATTAAATCCAGTCCATTAAAGCCTAGCACAGTATACAAAGCTAAGAATAGTGAGGTAAGTAAAAAAATATTTTTTTAAGAAGACAGAAAAGAATTAGAGGTTAAAATCAGTCATCTACATTTTGACTGAAGATATGCATTTTCACACACTACACCTGCCTGTAGTGTTCTAGCAGTGTAAGGTTGAGAGTGGGTTTCTTCAGTAGCGTTGTGATGAAGGCCTCTTTGAACGCAGTGGGAAATGTCCCAGTGGTGAGCAAAGAGTTGATGATGTGGGTCAGACCAGGCACAACTGCTGGAGAGATGGCATGGAGGAGATGGGTGGGGATGGAATCCAGTGGGCAGGTGGTAGGGTGGTTGGAACCAATGACCTTGGAAACATCATTTTCAGACAGAGGAGAAAAGGCAGGTGATGTTGGTGTAGAAATCTGGCTGTTGATGGCGGTATTTTCTTTACGAAGAACGATGCAAAATCATTTGCCGTTAACTCCGATGAAGGTGTGGGAGCAGGCGGACAGAGGAGAGCAGAGAAGGTTTTTAAGAGTGTGTGAGAGTCAGGAGAGAGGTCAGTATGGTCTTTAGACTTGGGCCATTTTCTCTCAGCTGACTGGAGGCTGGTGCGATGCTCACGTGGTACATCCGATAACCAGGGGGCAGACAGGGATGCCCGGGCTGGTCCAGATGTAGGAGGGCATAGGTTGTCCAAGCAGGATGTAAGCGTGGAACACAGAGTGTCTGTGGCACTGTTGGTATTAAAAAGAGAGAGCTCCTCAGAGGAGGGAAGTGCAGACAAGACAGCAGAGGAAAAGCAGGAGGGAGGGAATCCTGATGAGATCCCTGTAGAGAGTGCCAAAAGACTGTTTAGGTGTGAAAAGGGGCCGTATGCAACACATTGAAGTTGTCTTGCAATCCTATGTGGAAAGAATTTAGTAATGCAAAACACTAAATTGAGTAAAATAAAATGCCACTGTTTACTAAAAATATACCTACTGTATATTGTAAAACTAGTGCTTAAATGTCATGGGGGATTATACTATTCAACAGAGACCCATTATAATGCATTTTGATCAACATGACATAAGCAATTGATAATGTAGGAATCTGCACAGAATTGTGTCATATTCACTTGCATGGATGTACCAAAGCATTTGCAACTTGTTCAAAGAAATGAGAAAATGCTTGTTTGATGTGCACAAGTGACACAAGGATGTAAGGATTGAACAAGAAGTTTTGATAATTTCAAATCGGATCTGAGAAATGTACCAAATTGACTTAGATAAAACTGTATTTAAAGTGGGTGGGGGTACTTTTGGGGCAGTTTTGTTTCACCCAAGTGTCCCATTTCCACCCCTCTCAAACTGATGCATGGATGCATATAGCCAGAAACAATTTGTTTGATGCATGCAAAGAAGCAACACTGTGTGTCTCAAGAAGCATTTATTCAAGATTACGTAGACATGCTAAAATTTCAAGGCCACACACTACACATTACACATGACATTACACATTTCATTAAATTTACATTTAGTCATTTAGCAGACGTTTTTATCCAAAGCGACTTACAGACGAGGAAACATTGGAAGCAATTATAGCAATATAGGCAACAAAATGCATAAGTTAATTAAATCCAGTCCATTAAAGCCTAGCACAGTATACAAAGCTAAGAATAGTGAGGTAACTAAAAAAATTTTTTTTAAGAAGACAGAAGATATGCATTTTCACACACTACACCGGCCTGTAGTGTTCTAGCAGTGTAAGGTTGAGAGCGGGTTTCTTCAGTAGCGGTGTGATGCAGGCCTCTTTGAACGCAGTGGGAAATGTCCCAGTGGTGAGCAAAGAGTTGATGATGTGGGTCAGACCAGGCACAACTGCTGGAGAGATGGCATGGAGGAGATAGGTGGGGATGGAATCCAGTGGGCAGGTGGTAGAGTGGTTGGAACCAATGACCTTGGAAACATCATTTTCAGACAGAGGAGAAAAGGCGGGTGATGGTGGTGTAGAAATCTGGCTGTTGATGGCGGTAGTTTTCTTTACGAAGAACGATGCAAAATCATTAGCCGTTAACTCCGATGAAGGTGTGGGAGCAGGCAGACAGAGGAGAGCAGAGAAGGTTTTTAAGAGTGTGAGAGTCAGGAGAGTTGCTGATCTTCGAGTGGTTATAATCAGTTTTTGCAGAGGTGACTTCAACGGAGAAAGTAGAGAGAAGAGACTGGAAGAGAGAGAGGTCAGTATGGTCTTTTGACTTGGGCCATTTTCTCTCAGCTGACTGGAGGCTGGTGCGATGCTCACGTGGTACATCCGATAACCAGGGGGCAGACAGGGATGCACGGGCTGGTCCAGATGTAGGAGGGCATAGGTTGTCCAAGCAGGATGTAAGCGTGGAACACAGAGTGTCTGTGGCACTGTTGGTATTCAAAAGAGAGAGCTCCTCAGAGGGGGGGAGTGCAGACAAGACAGCAGAGGAAAAGCAGGAGGGAGGGAATCCTGATAAGATCCCTGTAGAGAGTTCCAAAAGACTGTTTAGGTGTGAAAAGGGGCCGTCTGCAACACATTGAAGTTGTCTTGCAATCCTATGTTGAAAAAATTTAGTAATGCAAAACACTAAATTGATTAAAATAAAATGCCACTGTTTACTTAAAGTATACTTACTGTATATTGTAAAACTAGTGCTTAAATGTCATGGGGGATTATACTATTCAACAGAGACCCATTATAATGCATTTTGAACAACATGACATAAGCAATTGATAATGTAGGAATCTGCACAGAATTGTGTCATATTCACTTGCATGGATGTACCAAAGCATTTGCAACTCGTTCAAAGAAATGAGAAAATGCTTGTTTGATGTGCACAAGTGACACAAGGATGTAAGGATTGAACAAGAAGTTTTGATAATTTCAAATCGGATCTGAGAAATGTACCCAATTGACTTAGAAAAAACTGTATTTAAAGTGGGTGGGGGTACTTTTGGGGCAGTTTTGTTTCACCCAAGTGTCCCATTTCCACCCCTCTCAAACTGATGCATGGATGCATATAGCCAGAAACAATTTGTTTGATGCATGCAAAGAAGCAACACTGTGTGTCTCAAGAAGCATTTATTCATGATTACGTAGACATGCTAAAATTTCAAAGCCACACACTACACATTACACATGACATTACACATTTCATTAAATTTACATTTAGTCATTTAGCAGACGTTTTTATCCAAAGCGACTTACAGACGAGGAAACATTGGAAGCAATTATAGCAATATAGGCAACAAAATGCATAAGTTAATTAAATCCAGTCCATTAAAGCCTAGCACAGTATACAAAGCTAAGAATAGTGAGGTAACTAAAAAAAAATTTTTTAAGAAGACAGAAGATATGCATTTTCACACACTACACCGGCCTGTAGTGTTCTAGCAGTGTAAGGTTGAGAGCGGGTTTCTTCAGTAGCGGTGTGATGCAGGCCTCTTTGAACGCAGTGGGAAATGTCCCAGTGGTGAGCAAAGAGTTGATGATGTGGGTCAGACCAGGCACAACTGCTGGAGAGATGGCATGGAGGAGATGGGTGGGGATGGAATCCAGTGGGCAGGTGGTAGAGTGGTTGGAACCAATGACCTTGGAAACATCATTTTCAGACAGAGGAGAAAAGGCGGGTGATGGTGGTGTAGAAATCTGGCTGTTGATGGCGGTAGTTTTCTTTACGAAGAACGATGCAAAATCATTAGCCGTTAACTCCGATGAAGGTGTGGGAGCAGGCAGACAGAGGAGAGCAGAGAAGGTTTTTAAGAGTGTGAGAGTCAGGAGAGTTGCTGATCTTCGAGTGGTTATAATCAGTTTTTGCAGAGGTGACTTCAACGGAGAAAGTAGAGAGAAGAGACTGGTAGAGAGAGAGGTCAGTATGGTCTTTTGACTTGGGCCATTTTCTCTCAGCTGACTGGAGGCTGGTGCGATGCTCACGTGGTACATCCGATAACCAGGGGGCAGACAGGGATGCACGGGCTGGTCCAGATGTAGGAGGGCATAGGTTGTCCAAGCAGGATGTAAGCGCGGAACACAGAGTGTCTGTGGCACTGTTGGTATTCAAAAGAGAGAGCTCCTCAGAGGGGGGGAGTGCAGACAAGACAGCAGAGGAAAAGCAGGAGAGAGGGAATCCTGATGAGATCCCTGTAGAGAGGGCCAAAAGACTGTTAGGTGTGAAAAGGGGCCGTATGCAACACATTGAAGTTGTCTTGCAATCCTATGTGGAAAGAATTTAGTAATGCAAAACACTAAATTGAGTAAAATAAAATGCCACTGTTTACTTAAAGTATACTTACTGTATATTGTAAAACTAGTGCTTAAATGTCATGGGGGATTATACTATTCAACAGAGACCCATTATAATGCATTTTGATCAACATGACATAAGCAATTGATAATGTAGGAATCTGCACAGAATTGTGTCATATTCACTTGCATGGATGTACCAAAGCATTTGCAACTTGTTCAAAGAAATGAGAAAATGCTTGTTTGATGTGCACAAGTGACACAAGGATGTAAGGATTGAACAAGAAGTTTTGAGAATTTCAAATCGGATCTGAGAAATGTACCAAATTGACTTAGAAAAAACTGTATTTAAAGTGGGTGGGGGTACTTTTGGGGCAGTTTTGTTTCACCCAATTGTCCCATTTCCACCCCTCTCAAACTGATGCATGGATGCATATAGCCAGAAACAATTCGTTTGATGCATGCAAAGAAGCAACACTGTGTGTCTCAAGAAGCATTTATTCATGATTACGTAGAAATGCTAAAATTTCAAGGCCACACACTACACATTACACATGACATTACACATTTCATAAAATTTACATTTAGTCATTTAGCAGACGTTTTTATCCAAAGCGACTTACAGACGAGGAAACATTGGAAGCAATTATAACAATATAGGCAACAAAATGCATAAGTTAATTAAATCCAGTCCATTAAAGCCTAGCACAGTATACAAAGCTAGGAATAGTGAGGTAACTAAAAAAATATTTTTTTAAGAAGACAGAAAAGAATTAGAGGTTAAAATCAGTCATCTACATTTTGACAGAAGATATGCATTTTCACACACTACACCTGCCTGTAGTGTTCTAGCAGTGTAAGGTTGAGAGTGGGTTTCTTCAGTAGCGGTGTGATGCAGGCCTCTTTGAACGCAGTGGGAAATGTCCCAGTGGTGAGCAAAGAGTTGATGATGTGGGTCAGACCAGGCACAACTGCTGGAGAGATGGCATGGAGGAGATGGGTGGGGATGGAATCCAGTGGGCAGGTGGTAGGGTGGTTGGAATCAATGACCTTGGAAACATCATTTTCAGACAGAGGAGAAAAGGCGGGTGATGGTGGTGTAGAAATCTGGCTGTTGATGGCGGTAGTTTTCTTTACGAAGAACGATGCAAAATCATTCGCTGTTAACTCCGATGAAGGTGTGGGAGCAGGCGGACAGAGGAGAGCAGAGAAGGTTTTTAAGAGTGTGAGAGTCAGGAGAGTTGCTGATCTTCGAGTGGTTATAATCAGTTTTTGCAGAGGTGACGTCAACGGAGAAAGTAGAGAGAAGAGACTGGTAGAGAGAGAGGTCAGTATGGTCTTTTGACTTGGGCCATTTTCTCTCAGCTGACTGGAGGCTGGTGCGATGCTCACGTGGTACATCCCATAACCAGGGGCAGACAGGGATGCACGGGCTGGTCCAGATGTAGGAGGGCATAGGTTGTCCAAGCAGGATGTAAGCGTGGAACACAGAGTGTCTGTGGCACTGTTGGTATTCAAAAGAGAGAGCTCCTCAGAGGGGGGGAGTGCAGACAAGACAGCAGAGGAAAAGCAGGAGGGAGGTAATCCTGATGAGATCCCTGTAGAGAGTGCCAAAAGACTGTTTAGGTGTGAAAAGGGGCCGTATGCAACACATTGAAGTTGTCTTGCAATCCTATGTGGAAAGAATTTAGTAATGCAAAACACTAAATTGAGTAAAAATAAAATGCCACTGTTTACTTAAAGTATACTTACTGTAAATTGTAAAACTAGTGCTTAAATGTCATGGGGGATTATACTATTCAACAGAGACCCATTATAATGCTTTTTGATCAACATGACATAAGCAATTGATAATGTAGGAATCTGCACAGAATTGTGTCATATTCACTTGCATGGATGTACCAAAGCATTTGCAACTTGTTCAAAGAAATGAGAAAATGCTTGTTTGATGTGCACAAGTGACACAAGGATGTAAGGATTGAACAAGAAGTTTTGAGAATTTCAAATCGGATCTGAGAAATGTACCAAATTGACTTAGAAAAAACTGTATTTAAAGTGGGTGGGGGTACTTTTGGGGCAGTTTTGTTTCACCCAATTGTCCCATTTCCACCCCTCTCAAACTGATGCATGGATGCATATAGCCAGAAACAATTCGTTTGATGCATGCAAAGAAGCAACACTGTGTGTCTCAAGAAGCATTTATTCATGATTACGTAGAAATGCTAAAATTTCAAGGCCACACACTACACATTACACATGACATTACACATTTCATAAAATTTACATTTAGTCATTTAGCAGACGTTTTTATCCAAAGCGACTTACAGACGAGGAAACATTGGAAGCAATTATAACAATATAGGCAACAAAATGCATAAGTTAATTAAATCCAGTCCATTAAAGCCTAGCACAGTATACAAAGCTAGGAATAGTGAGGTAACTAAAAAAATATTTTTTTAAGAAGACAGAAAAGAATTAGAGGTTAAAATCAGTCATCTACATTTTGACAGAAGATATGCATTTTCACACACTACACCTGCCTGTAGTGTTCTAGCAGTGTAAGGTTGAGAGTGGGTTTCTTCAGTAGCGGTGTGATGCAGGCCTCTTTGAACGCAGTGGGAAATGTCCCAGTGGTGAGCAAAGAGTTGATGATGTGGGTCAGACCAGGCACAACTGCTGGAGAGATGGCATGGAGGAGATGGGTGGGGATGGAATCCAGTGGGCAGGTGGTAGGGTGGTTGGAATCAATGACCTTGGAAACATCATTTTCAGACAGAGGAGAAAAGGCGGGTGATGGTGGTGTAGAAATCTGGCTGTTGATGGCGGTAGTTTTCTTTACGAAGAACGATGCAAAATCATTCGCTGTTAACTCCGATGAAGGTGTGGGAGCAGGCGGACAGAGGAGAGCAGAGAAGGTTTTTAAGAGTGTGAGAGTCAGGAGAGTTGCTGATCTTCGAGTGGTTATAATCAGTTTTTGCAGAGGTGACGTCAACGGAGAAAGTAGAGAGAAGAGACTGGTAGAGAGAGAGGTCAGTATGGTCTTTTGACTTGGGCCATTTTCTCTCAGCTGACTGGAGGCTGGTGCGATGCTCACGTGGTACATCCCATAACCAGGGGCAGACAGGGATGCACGGGCTGGTCCAGATGTAGGAGGGCATAGGTTGTCCAAGCAGGATGTAAGCGTGGAACACAGAGTGTCTGTGGCACTGTTGGTATTCAAAAGAGAGAGCTCCTCAGAGGGGGGGAGTGCAGACAAGACAGCAGAGGAAAAGCAGGAGGGAGGTAATCCTGATGAGATCCCTGTAGAGAGTGCCAAAAGACTGTTTATGTGTGAAAAGGGGCCGTATGCAACACATTGAAGTTGTCTTGCAATCCTATGTGGAAAGAATTTAGTAATGCAAAACACTAAATTGAGTAAAAATAAAATGCCACTGTTTACTTAAAGTATACTTACTGTAAATTGTAAAACTAGTGCTTAAATGTCATGGGGGATTATACTATTCAACAGAGACCCATTATAATGCTTTTTGATCAACATGACATAAGCAATTGATAATGTAGGAATCTGCACAGAATTGTGTCATATTCACTTGCATGGATGTACCAAAGCATTTGCAACTTGTTCAAAGAAATGAGAAAATGCTTGTTTGATGTGCACAAGTGACACAAGGATGTAAGGATTGAACAAGAAGTTTTGAGAATTTCAAATCGGATCTGAGAAATGTACCAAATTGACTTAGAAAAAACTGTATTTAAAGTGGGTGGGGGTACTTTTGGGGCAGTTTTGTTTCACCCAAGTGTCCCATTTCCACCCCTCTCAAACTGATGCATGGATGAATATAGCCAGAAACAATTCGTTTGATGCATGCAAAGAAGCAACACTGTGTGTCTCAAGAAGCATTTATTCATGATTACGTAGACATGCTTAAATTTCAAGGCCAAACACTACACATTACACATGACATTACACATTTCATTAAATTTACATTTAGTCATTTAGCAGACGTTTTTATCCAAAGCGACTTACAGACGAGGAAACATTGGAAGCAATTATAGCAATATAGGCAACAAAATGCATAAGTTAATTAAATCCAGTCCATTAAAGCCTAGCACAGTATACAAAGCTAAGAATAGTGAGGTAACTAAAAAAATATTTTTTTAAGAAGACAGAAAAGAATTAGAGGTTAAAATCAGTCATCTACATTTTGACAGAAGATATGCATTTTCACACACTACACCTGCCTGTAGTGTTCTAGCAGTGTAAGGTTGAGAGTGGGTTTCTTCAGTAGCGGTGTGATGCAGGCCTCTTTGAACGCAGTGGGAAATGTCCCAGTGGTGAGCAAAGAGTTGATGATGTGGGTCAGACCAGGCACAACTGCTGGAGAGATGGCATGGAGGAGATGGGTGGGGATGGAATCCAGTGGGCAGGTGGTAGGGTGGTTGGAACCAATGACCTTGGAAACATCATTTTCAGACAGAGGAGAAAAGGCAGGTGATGTTGGTGTAGAAATCTGGCTGTTGATGGCGGTATTTTCTTTACGAAGAACGATGCAAAATCATTAGCCGTTAACTCCGATGAAGGTGTGGGAGCAGGCGGACAGAGGAGAGCAGAGAAGGTTTTTAAGAGTATGTGAGAGTCAGGAGAGAGGTCAGTATGGTCTTTTGACTTGGGCCATTTTCTTTCAGCTGACTGGAGGCTGGTGCGATGCTCACGTGGTACATCCGATAACCAGGGGGCAGACAGGGATGCACGGGCTGGTCCAGATGTAGGAGGGCATAGGTTGTCCAAGCAGAATGTAAGCGTGGAACACAGAGTGTCTGTGGCACTGTTGGTATTCAAAAGAGAGCTCCTCAGAGGAGGGAAGTGCAGACAAGACAGCAGAGGAAAAGCAGGAGGGAGGGAATCCTGATGAGATCCCTGTAGAGAGTGCCAAAAGACTGTTTAGGTGTGAAAAGGGGCCGTATGCAACACATTGAAGTTGTCTTGCAATCCTATGTGGAAAGAATTTAGTAATGCAAAACACTAAATTGAGTAAAATAAAATGCCACTGTTTACTAAAAATATACCTACTGTATATTGTAAAACTAGTGCTTAAATGTCATGGGGGATTATACTATTCAACAGAGACCCATTATAATGCATTTTGATCAACATGACATAAGCAATTGATAATGTAGGAATCTGCACAGAATTGTGTCATATTCACTTGCATGGATGTACCAAAGCATTTGCAACTTGTTCAAAGAAATGAGAAAATGCTTGTTTGATGTGCACAAGTGACACAAGGATGTAAGGATTGAACAAGAAGTTTTGATAATTTCAAATCGGATCTGAAAAATGTACCAAATTGACTTAGAAAAAACTGTATTTAAAGTGGGTGGGGGTACTTTTGGGGCAGTTTTGTTTCACCCAAGTGTCCCATTTCCACCCCTCTCAAACTGATGCATGGATGCATATAGCCAGAAACAATTCGTTTGATGCATGCAAAGAAGCAACACTGTGTGTCTCAAGAAGCATTTATTCATGATTACGTAGACATGCTAAAATTTCAAGGCCACACACTACACATTAGACATGACATTACACATTTCATAAAATTTACATTTAGTCATTTAGCAGACGTTTTTTATCCAAAGCGACTTACAGACGAGGAAACATTGGAAGCAATTATAACAATATAGGCAACAAAATGCATAAGTTAATTAAATCCAGTCCATTAAAGCCTAGCACAGTAGACAAAGCTAAGAATAGTGAGGTAAGTAAAAAAAATATTTTTTTAAGAAGACAGAAAAGAATTAGAGGTTAAAATCAGTCATCTACATTTTGACAGAAGATATACATTTTCACACACTACACCGGCCTGTAGTGTTCTAGCAGTGTAAGGTTGAGAGCGGGTTTCTTCAGTAGCGGTGTGATGCAGGCCTCTTTGAACGCAGTGGGAAATGTCCCAGTGGTGAGCAAAGAGTTGATGATGTGGGTCAGACCAGGCACAACTGCTGGAGAGATGGCATGGAGATGATGGGTGGGGATGGAATCCAGTGGGCAGGTGGTAGGGTGGTTGGAACCAGGGACCTTGGAAACATCATTTTCAGACAGAGGAGAAAAGGCAGGTGATGTTGGTGTAGAAATCTGGCTGTTGATGGCGGTATTTTCTTTACGCAGAACGATGCAAAATCATTAGCCGTTAACTCCGATGAAGGTGTGGGAGCAGGCGGACAGAGGAGAGCAGAGAAGGTTTTTAAGAGTGTGTGAGAGTCAGGAGAGAGGTCAGTATGGTCTTTTGACTTGGGCCATTTTCTCTCAGCTGACTGGAGGCTGGTGCGATGCTCACGTGGTACATCCGATAACCAGGGGGCAGACAGGGATGCACGGGCTGGTCCAGATGTAGGAGGGCATAGGTTGTCCAAGCAAGATGTAAGCGTGGAACACAGAGTGTCTGTGGCACTGTTGGTATTCAAAAGAGGGAGCTCCTCAGAAGGGGGGAGTGCAGACAAGACAGCAGAGGAAAAGCAGGAGGGAGGGAATCCTGATGAGATCCCTGTAGAGAGTGCCAAAAGACTGTTTAGGTGTGAAAAGGGGCCGTCTGCAACACATTGAAGTTGTCTTGCAATCCTATGTGGAAAGAATTTAGTAATGCAAAACACTAAATTGAGTAAAATAAAATGCCACTGTTTACTTAAAGTATACTTACTGTATATTGTAAAACTAGTGCTTAAATGTCATGGGGGATTATACTATTCAACAGAGACCCATTATAATGCATTTTGATCAACATGACATAAGCAATTGATAATGTAGGAATCTGCACAGAATTGTGTCATATTCACTTGCATGGATGTACCAAAGCATTTGCAACTTGTTCAAAGAAATGAGAAAATGCTTGTTTGATGTGCACAAGTGACACAAGGATGTAAGGATTGAACAAGAAGTTTTGAGAATTTCAAATCGGATCTGAGAAATGTACCAAATTGACTTAGAAAAAACTGTATTTAAAGTGGGTGGGGGTACTTTTGGGGCAGTTTTGTTTCACCCAAGTGTCCCATTTCCACCCCTCTCAAACTGATGCATGGATGCATATAGCCAGAAACAATTCGTTTGATGCATGCAAAGAAGCAACACTGTGTGTCTCAAGAAGCATTTATTCATGATTACGTAGACATGCTTAAATTTCAAGGCCACACACTACACATTACACACGACATTACACATTTCATTAAATTTACATTTAGTCATTTAGCAGACGTTTTTATCCAAAGCAACTTACAGACGAGGAAACATTGGAAGCAATTATAGCAATATAGGCAACAAAATGCATAAGTTAATTAAATCCAGTCCATTAAAGCCTAGCACAGTATACAAAGCAAAGAATAGTGAGGTAACTAAAAAAAATCTTTTTTAAGAAGACAGAAAAGAATTAGAGGTTAAAATCGGTCATCTACATTTTGACAGAAGATATGCATTTTCACACACTACACCGGCCTGTAGTGTTCTAGCAGTGTAAGGTTGAGAGCGGGTTTCTTCAGTAGCGGTGTGATGCAGGCCTCTTTGAACGCAGTGGGAAATGTCCCAGTGGTGAGCAAAGAGTTGATGATGTGGGTCAGACCAGGCACAACTGCTGGAGAGATGGCATGGAGGAGATGGGTTGGGGATGGAATCCAGTGGGCAGGTGGTAGAGTGGTTGGAACCAATGATCTTGGAAACATCATTTTCAGACAGAGGAGAAAAGGCGGATGATGGTGGTGTAGAAATCTGGCTGTTGATGGCGGTAGTTTTCTTTACGAAGAACGATGCAAAATCATTAGCCGTTAACTCCGATGAAGGTGTGGGAGCAGGCGGACAGAGGAGAGCAGAGAAGGTTTTTAAGAGTGTGAGAGTCAGGAGAGTTGCTGATCTTCGAGTGGTTATAATCAGTTTTTGCAGAGGTGACGTCAACGGAGAAAGTAGAGAGAAGAGACTGGTAGAGAGAGAGGTCAGTATGGTCTTTTGACTTGGGCCATTTTCTCTCAACTGACTGGAGGCTGGTGCGATGCTCACGTGGTACATCCGATAACCAGGGGGCAGACAGGGATGCACGGGCTGGTCCAGATGTAGGAGGGCATAGGTTGTCCAAGCAGGATGTAAGCGTGGAACACAGAGTGTCTGTGGCACTGTTGGTATTCAAAAGAGAGAGCTCCTCAGAGGGGGGGAGTGCAGACAAGACAGCAGAGGAAAAGCAGGAGGGAGGGAATCCTGATAAGATCCCTGTAGAGAGTGCCAAAAGACTGTTTAGGTGTGAAAAGGGGCCGTCTGCAACACATTGAAGTTGTTTTGCAATCCTATGTTGAAAAAATTTAGTAATGCAAAACACTAAATTTGATTAAAATAAAATGCCACTGTTTACTTAAAGTATACTTACTGTATATTGTAAAACTAGTGCTTAAATGTCATGGGGGATTATACTATTCAACAGAGACCCATTATAATGCATTTTGATCAACATGACATAAGCAATTGATAATGTAGGAATCTGCACAGAATTGTGTCATATTCACTTGCATGGATGTACGAAAGCATTTGCAACTTGTTCAAAGAAATGAAAAAATGCTTGTTTGATGTGCACAAGTGACACAAGGATGTAAGGATTGAACAAGAAGTTTTGATAATTTCAAATCGGATCTGAGAAATGTACCAAATTGACTTAGATAAAACTGTATTTAAAGTGGGTGGGGGTACTTTTGGGGCAGTTTTGTTTCACCCAAGTGTCCCATTTCCACCCCTCTCAAACTGATGCATGGATGCATATAGCCAGAAACAATTTGTTTGATGCATGCAAAGAAGCAACACTGTGTGTCTCAAGAAGCATTTATTCAAGATTACGTAGACATGCTAAAATTTCAAGGCCACACACTACACATTACACATGACATTACACATTTCATAAAATTTACATTTAGTCATTTAGCAGACGTTTTTATCCAAAGCGACTTACAGACGAGGAAACATTGGAAGCAATTATAACAATATAGGCAACAAAATGCATAAGTTAATTAAATCCAGTCCATTAAAGCCTAGCACAGTATACAAAGCTAAGAATAGTGAGGTAAGTCAAAAAAATATTTTTTTAAGAAGACAGAAAAGAATTAGAGGTTAAAATCAGTCATCTACATTTTGACAGAAGATATGCATTTTCACACACTACACCTGCCTGTAGTGTTCTAGCAGTGTAAGGTTGAGAGTGGGTTTCTTCAGTAGCGGTGTGATGCAGGCCTCTTTGAACGCAGTGGGAAATGTCCCAGTGGTGAGCAAAGAGTTGATGATGTGGGTCAGACCAGGCACAACTGCTGGAGAGATGGCATGGAGGAGATGGGTGGGGATGGAATCCAGTGGGCAGGTGGTAGGGTGGTTGGAACCAATGACCTTGGAAACATAATTTTCAGACAGAGGAGAAAAGGCAGGTGATGTTGGTGTAGAAATCTGGCTGTTGATGGCGGTATTTTCTTTACGAAGAACGATGCAAAAATCATTAGCCGATAACTCCGATGAAGGTGTAGGAGCAGGCGGACAGAGGAGAGCAGAGAAGGTTTTTAAGAGTGTGTGAGAGTCAGGAGAGAGGTCAGTCGGGTCTTTTGACTTGGGCCATTTTCTCTCAGCTGACTGGAGGCTGGTGCGATGCTCACGTGGTACATCCGATAACCAGGGGGCAGACAGGGATGCACGGGCTGGTCCAGATGTAGGAGGGCATAGGTTGTCCAAGCAGGATGTAAGCGTGGAACACAGAGTGTCTGTGGCACTGTTGGTATTCAAAAGAGAGAGCTCCTCAGAGGGGGGGAGTGCAGACAAGACAGCAGAGGAAAAGCAGGAGGGAGGGAATCCTGATGAGATTCCTGTAGAGAGTTCCAAAAGACTGTTTAGGTGTGAAAAGGGGCCGTCTGCAACACATTGAAGTTGTCTTGCAATCCTATGTGGAAAGAATTTAGTAATGCAAAACACTAAATTGAGTAAAATAAAATGCCACTGTTTACTTAAAGTATACTTACTGTATATTGTAAAACTAGTGCTTAAATGTCATGGGGGATTATACTATTCAACAGAGACCCATTATAATGCATTTTGATCAACATGACATAAGCAATTGATAATGTAGGAATCTGCACAGAATTGTGTCATATTCACTTGCATGGATGTACCAAAGCATTTGCAACTTGTTCAAAGAAATGAGAAAATGCTTGTTTGATGTGCACAAGTGACACAAGGATGTAAGGATTGAACAAGAAGTTTTGATAATTTCAAATCGGATCTGAGAAATGTACCAAATTGACTTAGATAAAACTGTATTTAAAGTGGGTGGGGGTACTTTTGGGGCAGTTTTGTTTCACCCAAGTGTCCCATTTCCACCCCTCTCAAACTGATGCATGGATGCATATAGCCAGAAATAATTTGTTTGATGCATGCAAAGAAGCAACACTGTGTGTCTCAAGAAGCATTTATTCATGATTACGTAGACATGCTAAAATTTCAAGGCCACACACTACACATTAGACATGACATTACACATTTCATTAAATTTACATTTAGTAATTTAGCAGACGTTTTTTATCCAAAGCGACTTACAGACGAGGAAACATTGGAAGCAATTATAAAAATATAGGCAACAAAATGCATAAGTTAATTAAATCCAGTCCATTAAAGCCTAGCACAGTATACAAAGCTAAGAATAGTGAGGTAACTAAAAGAAAATCTTTTTTAAGAAGACAGAAAAGAATTAGAGGTTAAAATCGGTCATCTACATTTTGACAGAAGATATGCATTTTCACACACTACACCGGCCTGTAGTGTTCTAGCAGTGTAAGGTTGAGAGCGGGTTTCTTCAGTAGCGGTGTGATGCAGGCCTCTTTGAACGCAGTGGGAAATGTCCCAGTGGTGAGCAAAGAGTTGATGATGTGGGTCAGACCAGGCACAACTGCTGGAGAGATGGCGAGGAGGAGATGGGTGGGGATGGAATCCAGTAGGCAGGTGGTAGGGTGGTTGGAACCAATGACCTTGGAAACATCATTTTCAGACAGAGGAGAAAAGGCGGATGATGGTGGTGTAGAAATCTGGCTGTTGATGGCGGTAGTTTTCTTTACGAAGAACGATGCAAAATCATTAGCCGTTAACTCCGATGAAGGTGTGGGAGCAGGCGGACAGAGGAGAGCAGAGAAGGTTTTTAAGAGTGTGAGAGTCAGGAGAGTTGCTGATCTTCGAGTGGTTATAATCAGTTTTTGCAGAGGTGACGTCAACGGGGAAAGTAGAGAGAAAAGACTGGTAGAGAGAGAGGTCAGTATGGTCTTTTGACTTGGGCCATTTTCTCTCAACTGACTGGAGGCTGGTGCGATGCTCACGTGGTACATCCGATAACCAGGGGGCAGACAGGGATGCACGGGCTGGTCCAGATGTAGGAGGGCATAGGTTGTCCAAGCAGGATGTAAGCGTGGAACACAGAGTGTCTGTGGCACTGTTGGTATTCAAAAGAGAGAGCTCCTCAGAGGGAGGGAGTGCAGACAAGACAGCAGAGGAAAAGCAGGAGGGAGGGAATCCTGATAAGATCCCTGTAGAGAGTGCCAAAAGACTGTTTAGGTGTGAAAAGGGGCCGTCTGCAACACATTGAAGTTGTTTTGCAATCCTATGTTGAAAAAATTTAGTAATGCAAAACACTAAATTGATTAAAATAAAATGCCACTGTTTACTTAAAGTATACTTACTGTATATTGTAAAACTAGTGCTTAAATGTCATGGGGGATTATACTATTCAACAGAGACCGATTATAATGCATTTTGATCAACATGACATAAGCAATTGATAATGTAGGAATCTGCACAGAATTGTGTCATATTCACTTGCATGGATGTACCAAAGCATTTGCAACTTGTTCAAAGAAATGAAAAAATGCTTATTTGATGTGCACAAGTGACACAAGGATGTAAGGATTGAACAAGAAGTTTTGAGAATTTCAAATCGGATCTGAGAAATGTACCCAATTGACTTAGAAAAAACTGTATTTAAAGTGAGTGGGGGTACTTTTGGGGCAGTTTTGTTTCACCCAAGTGTCCCATTTCCACCCCTCTCAAACTGATGCATGGATACATATAGCCAGAAACAATTTGTTTGATGCATGCAAAGAAGCAACACTGTGTGTCTCAAGAAGCATTTATTCAAGATTACGTAGACATGCTAAAATTTCAAGGCCACACACTACACATTACACATGACATTACACATTTCATCAAATTTACATTTAGTCATTTAGCAGACGTTTTTATCCAAAGCGACTTACAGACGAGGAAACATTGGAAGCAATTATAACAATATAGGCAACAAAATGCATAAGTTAATTAAATCCAGTCCATTAAAGCCTAGCACAGTATACAAAGCTAAGAATAGTGAGGTAAGTAAAAAAATATTTTTTTAAGAAGACAGAAAAGAATTAGAGGTTAAAATCAGTCATCTACATTTTGACTGAAGATATGCATTTTCACACACTACACCTGCCTGTAGTGTTCTAGCAGTGTAAGGTTGAGAGTGGGTTTCTTCAGTAGCGGTGTGATGAAGGCCTCTTTGAACGCAGTGGGAAATGTCCCAGTGGTGAGCAAAGAGTTGATGATGTGGGTCAGACCAGGCACAACTGCTGGAGAGATGGCATGGAGGAGATGGGTGGGGATGGAATCCAGTGGGCAGGTGGTAGGGTGGTTGGAACCAATGACCTTGGAAACATCATTTTCAGACAGAGGAGAAAAGGCAGGTGATGTTGGTGTAGAAATCTGGCTGTTGATGGCGGTATTTTCTTTACGAAGAACGATGCAAAATCATTTGCCGTTAACTCCGATGAAGGTGTGGGAGCAGGCGGACAGAGGAGAGCAGAGAAGGTTTTTAAGAGTGTGTGAGAGTCAGGAGAGAGGTCAGTATGGTCTTTAGACTTGGGCCATTTTCTCTCAGCTGACTGGAGGCTGGTGCGATGCTCACGTTGTACATCCGATAACCAGGGGGCAGACAGGGATGCCCGGGCTGGTCCAGATGTAGGAGGGCATAGGTTGTCCAAGCAGGATGTAAGCGTGGAACACAGAGTGTCTGTGGCACTGTTGGTATTAAAAAGAGAGAGCTCCTCAGAGGAGGGAAGTGCAGACAAGACAGCAGAGGGAAAGCAGGAGGGAGGGAATCCTGATGAGATCCCTGTAGAGAGTGCCAAAAGACTGTTTAGGTGTGAAAAGGGGCCGTATGCAACACATTGAAGTTGTCTTGCAATCCTATGTGGAAAGAATTTAGTAATGCAAAACACTAAATTGAGTAAAATAAAATGCCACTGTTTACTAAAAATATACCTACTGTATATTGTAAAACTAGTGCTTAAATGTCATGGGGGATTATACTATTCAACAGAGACCCATTATAATGCATTTTGATCAACATGACATAAGCAATTGATAATGTAGGAATCTGCACAGAATTGTGTCATATTCACTTGCATGGATGTACCAAAGCATTTGCAACTTGTTCAAAGAAATGAGAAAATGCTTGTTTGATGTGCACAAGTGACACAAGGATGTAAGGATTGAACAAGAAGTTTTGATAATTTCAAATCGGATCTGAGAAATGTACCAAATTGACTTAGATAAAACTGTATTTAAAGTGGGTGGGGGTACTTTTGGGGCAGTTTTGTTTCACCCAAGTGTCCCATTTCCACCCCTCTCAAACTGATGCATGGATGCATATAGCCAGAAACAATTTGTTTGATGCATGCAAAGAAGCAACACTGTGTGTCTCAAGAAGCATTTATTCAAGATTACGTAGACATGCTAAAATTTCAAGGCCACACACTACACATTACACATGACATTACACATTTCATTAAATTTACATTTAGTCATTTAGCAGACGTTTTTATCCAAAGCGACTTACAGACGAGGAAACATTGGAAGCAATTATAGCAATATAGGCAACAAAATGCATAAGTTAATTAAATCCAGTCCATTAAAGCCTAGCACAGTATACAAAGCTAAGAATAGTGAGGTAACTAAAAAAAATTTTTTTAAGAAGACAGAAGATATGCATTTTCACACACTACACCGGCCTGTAGTGTTCTAGCAGTGTAAGGTTGAGAGCGGGTTTCTTCAGTAGCGGTGTGATGCAGGCCTCTTTGAACGCAGTGGGAAATGTCCCAGTGGTGAGCAAAGAGTTGATGATGTGGGTCAGACCAGGCACAACTGCTGGAGAGATGGCATGGAGGAGATGGGTGGGGATGGAATCCAGTGGGCAGGTGGTAGAGTGGTTGGAACCAATGACCTTGGAAACATCATTTTCAGACAGAGGAGAAAAGGCGGGTGATGGTGGTGTAGAAATCTGGCTGTTGATGGCAGTAGTTTTCTTTACGAAGAACGATGCAAAATCATTAGCCGTTAACTCCGATGAAGGTGTGGGAGCAGGCAGACAGAGGAGAGCAGAGAAGGTTTTTAAGAGTGTGAGAGTCAGGAGAGTTGCTGATCTTCGAGTGGTTATAATCAGTTTTTGCAGAGGTTACTTCAACGGAGAAAGTAGAGAGAAGAGACTGGTAGAGAGAGAGGTCAGTATGGTCTTTTGACTTGGGCCATTTTCTCTCAGCTGACTGGAGGCTGGTGCGATGCTCACGTGGTACATCCGATAACCAGGGGGCAGACATGGATGCACGGGCTGGTCCAGATGTAGGAGGGCATAGGTTGTCCAAGCAGGATGTAAGCGTGGAACACAGAGTGTCTGTGGCACTGTTGGTATTCAAAAGAGAGAGCTCCTCAGAGGGGGGGAGTGCAGACAAGACAGCAGAGGAAAAGCAGGAGGGAGGGAATCCTGATAAGATCCCTGTAGAGAGTTCCAAAAGACTGTTTAGGTGTGAAAAGGGGCCGTCTGCAACACATTGAAGTTGTCTTGCAATCCTATGTTGAAAAAATTTAGTAATGCAAAACACTAAATTGATTAAAATAAAATGCCACTGTTTACTTAAAGTATACTTACTGTATATTGTAAAACTAGTGCTTAAATGTCATGGGGGATTATACTATTCAACAGAGACCCATTATAATGCATTTTGAACAACATGACATAAGCAATTGATAAGGTAGGAATCTGCACAGAATTGTGTCATATTCACTTGCATGGATGTACCAAAGCATTTGCAACTTGTTCAAAGAAATGAGAAAATGCTTGTTTGATGTGCACAAGTGACACAAGGATGTAAGGATTGAACAAGAAGTTTTGATAATTTCAAATCGGATCTGAAAAATGTACCAAATTGACTTAGAAAAAACTGTATTTAAAGTGGGTGGGGGTAATTTTGGGGCAGTTTTGTTTCACCCAAGTGTCCCATTTCCACCCCTCTCAAACTGATGCATGGATGCATATAGCCAGAAACAATTAGTTTGATGCATGCAAAGAAGCAACACTGTGTGTCTCAAGAAGCATTTATTCATGATTACGTAGACATGCTAAAATTTCAAGGCCACACACTACACATTACACATGACATTACACATTTCATAAAATTTACATTTAGTCATTTAGCAGACGTTTTTATCCAAAGCGACTTAAAGACGAGGAAACATTGGAAGCAATTATAGCAATATAGGCAACAAAATGCATAAGTTAATTAAATCCAGTCCATTAAAGCCTAGCACAGTATACAAAGCTAAGAATAGTGAGGTAACTAAAAAAAATTTTTTTAAGAAGACAGAAAAGAATTAGAGGTTAAAATCGGTCATCTACATTTTGACGGAAGATATGCATTTTCACACACTACACCGGCCTGTAGTGTTCTAGCAGTGTAAGGTTGAGAGCGGGTTTCTTCAGTAGCGGTGTGATGCAGGCCTCTTTGAACGCAGTGGGAAATGTCCCAGTGGTGAGCAAAGAGTTGATGATGTGGGTCAGACCAGGCACAACTGCTGGAGAGATGGCATGGAGGAGATGGGTGGGGATGGAATCCAGTGGGCAGGTGGTAGGGTGGTTGGAACCAATGACCTTGGAAACATAATTTTCAGACAGAGGAGAAAAGGCAGGTGATGTTGGTGTAGAAATCTGGCTGTTGATGGCGGTATTTTCTTTACGAAGAACGATGCAAAATCATTAGCCGATAACTCCGATGAAGGTGTAGGAGCAGGCGGACAGAGGAGAGCAGAGAAGGTTTTTAAGAGTGTGTGAGAGTCAGGAGAGAGGTCAGTCGGGTCTTTTGACTTGGGCCATTTTCTCTCAGCTGACTGGAGGCTGGTGCGATGCTCACGTGGTACATCCGATAACCAGGGGGCAGACAGGGATGCACGGGCTGGTCCAGATGTAGGAGGGCATAGGTTGTCCAAGCAGGATGTAAGCGTGGAACACAGAGTGTCTGTGGCACTGTTGGTATTCAAAAGAGAGAGCTCCTCAGAGGGGGGGAGTGCAGACAAGACAGCAGAGGAAAAGCAGGAGGGAGGGAATCCTGATGAGATTCCTGTAGAGAGTTCCAAAAGACTGTTTAGGTGTGAAAAGGGGCCGTCTGCAACACATTGAAGTTGTCTTGCAATCCTATGTGGAAAGAATTTAGTAATGCAAAACACTAAATTGAGTAAAATAAAATGCCACTGTTTACTTAAAGTATACTTACTGTATATTGTAAAACTAGTGCTTAAATGTCATGGGGGATTATACTATTCAACAGAGACCCATTATAATGCATTTTGATCAACATGACATAAGCAATTGATAATGTAGGAATCTGCACAGAATTGTGTCATATTCACTTGCATGGATGTACCAAAGCATTTGCAACTTGTTCAAAGAAATGAGAAAATGCTTGTTTGATGTGCACAAGTGACACAAGGATGTAAGGATTGAACAAGAAGTTTTGATAATTTCAAATCGGATCTGAGAAATGTACCAAATTGACTTAGATAAAACTGTATTTAAAGTGGGTGGGGGTACTTTTGGGGCAGTTTTGTTTCACCCAAGTGTCCCATTTCCACCCCTCTCAAACTGATGCATGGATGCATATAGCCAGAAATAATTTGTTTGATGCATGCAAAGAAGCAACACTGTGTGTCTCAAGAAGCATTTATTCATGATTACGTAGACATGCTAAAATTTCAAGGCCACACACTACACATTAGACATGACATTACACATTTCATTAAATTTACATTTAGTAATTTAGCAGACGTTTTTTATCCAAAGCGACTTACAGACGAGGAAACATTGGAAGCAATTATAAAAATATAGGCAACAAAATGCATAAGTTAATTAAATCCAGTCCATTAAAGCCTAGCACAGTATACAAAGCTAAGAATAGTGAGGTAACTAAAAGAAAATCTTTTTTAAGAAGACAGAAAAGAATTAGAGGTTAAAATCGGTCATCTACATTTTGACAGAAGATATGCATTTTCACACACTACACCGGCCTGTAGTGTTCTAGCAGTGTAAGGTTGAGAGCGGGTTTCTTCAGTAGCGGTGTGATGCAGGCCTCTTTGAACGCAGTGGGAAATGTCCCAGTGGTGAGCAAAGAGTTGATGATGTGGGTCAGACCAGGCACAACTGCTGGAGAGATGGCGAGGAGGAGATGGGTGGGGATGGAATCCAGTAGGCAGGTGGTAGGGTGGTTGGAACCAATGACCTTGGAAACATCATTTTCAGACAGAGGAGAAAAGGCGGATGATGGTGGTGTAGAAATCTGGCTGTTGATGGCGGTAGTTTTCTTTACGAAGAACGATGCAAAATCATTAGCCGTTAACTCCGATGAAGGTGTGGGAGCAGGCGGACAGAGGAGAGCAGAGAAGGTTTTTAAGAGTGTGAGAGTCAGGAGAGTTGCTGATCTTCGAGTGGTTATAATCAGTTTTTGCAGAGGTGACGTCAACGGGGAAAGTAGAGAGAAAAGACTGGTAGAGAGAGAGGTCAGTATGGTCTTTTGACTTGGGCCATTTTCTCTCAACTGACTGGAGGCTGGTGCGATGCTCACGTGGTACATCCGATAACCAGGGGGCAGACAGGGATGCACGGGCTGGTCCAGATGTAGGAGGGCATAGGTTGTCCAAGCAGGATGTAAGCGTGGAACACAGAGTGTCTGTGGCACTGTTGGTATTCAAAAGAGAGAGCTCCTCAGAGGGAGGGAGTGCAGACAAGACAGCAGAGGAAAAGCAGGAGGGAGGGAATCCTGATAAGATCCCTGTAGAGAGTGCCAAAAGACTGTTTAGGTGTGAAAAGGGGCCGTCTGCAACACATTGAAGTTGTTTTGCAATCCTATGTTGAAAAAATTTAGTAATGCAAAACACTAAATTGATTAAAATAAAATGCCACTGTTTACTTAAAGTATACTTACTGTATATTGTAAAACTAGTGCTTAAATGTCATGGGGGATTATACTATTCAACAGAGACCGATTATAATGCATTTTGATCAACATGACATAAGCAATTGATAATGTAGGAATCTGCACAGAATTGTGTCATATTCACTTGCATGGATGTACCAAAGCATTTGCAACTTGTTCAAAGAAATGAAAAAATGCTTATTTGATGTGCACAAGTGACACAAGGATGTAAGGATTGAACAAGAAGTTTTGAGAATTTCAAATCGGATCTGAGAAATGTACCCAATTGACTTAGAAAAAACTGTATTTAAAGTGAGTGGGGGTACTTTTGGGGCAGTTTTGTTTCACCCAAGTGTCCCATTTCCACCCCTCTCAAACTGATGCATGGATACATATAGCCAGAAACAATTTGTTTGATGCATGCAAAGAAGCAACACTGTGTGTCTCAAGAAGCATTTATTCAAGATTACGTAGACATGCTAAAATTTCAAGGCCACACACTACACATTACACATGACATTACACATTTCATCAAATTTACATTTAGTCATTTAGCAGACGTTTTTATCCAAAGCGACTTACAGACGAGGAAACATTGGAAGCAATTATAACAATATAGGCAACAAAATGCATAAGTTAATTAAATCCAGTCCATTAAAGCCTAGCACAGTATACAAAGCTAAGAATAGTGAGGTAAGTAAAAAAATATTTTTTTAAGAAGACAGAAAAGAATTAGAGGTTAAAATCAGTCATCTACATTTTGACTGAAGATATGCATTTTCACACACTACACCTGCCTGTAGTGTTCTAGCAGTGTAAGGTTGAGAGTGGGTTTCTTCAGTAGCGGTGTGATGAAGGCCTCTTTGAACGCAGTGGGAAATGTCCCAGTGGTGAGCAAAGAGTTGATGATGTGGGTCAGACCAGGCACAACTGCTGGAGAGATGGCATGGAGGAGATGGGTGGGGATGGAATCCAGTGGGCAGGTGGTAGGGTGGTTGGAACCAATGACCTTGGAAACATCATTTTCAGACAGAGGAGAAAAGGCAGGTGATGTTGGTGTAGAAATCTGGCTGTTGATGGCGGTATTTTCTTTACGAAGAACGATGCAAAATCATTTGCCGTTAACTCCGATGAAGGTGTGGGAGCAGGCGGACAGAGGAGAGCAGAGAAGGTTTTTAAGAGTGTGTGAGAGTCAGGAGAGAGGTCAGTATGGTCTTTAGACTTGGGCCATTTTCTCTCAGCTGACTGGAGGCTGGTGCGATGCTCACGTTGTACATCCGATAACCAGGGGGCAGACAGGGATGCCCGGGCTGGTCCAGATGTAGGAGGGCATAGGTTGTCCAAGCAGGATGTAAGCGTGGAACACAGAGTGTCTGTGGCACTGTTGGTATTAAAAAGAGAGAGCTCCTCAGAGGAGGGAAGTGCAGACAAGACAGCAGAGGGAAAGCAGGAGGGAGGGAATCCTGATGAGATCCCTGTAGAGAGTGCCAAAAGACTGTTTAGGTGTGAAAAGGGGCCGTATGCAACACATTGAAGTTGTCTTGCAATCCTATGTGGAAAGAATTTAGTAATGCAAAACACTAAATTGAGTAAAATAAAATGCCACTGTTTACTAAAAATATACCTACTGTATATTGTAAAACTAGTGCTTAAATGTCATGGGGGATTATACTATTCAACAGAGACCCATTATAATGCATTTTGATCAACATGACATAAGCAATTGATAATGTAGGAATCTGCACAGAATTGTGTCATATTCACTTGCATGGATGTACCAAAGCATTTGCAACTTGTTCAAAGAAATGAGAAAATGCTTGTTTGATGTGCACAAGTGACACAAGGATGTAAGGATTGAACAAGAAGTTTTGATAATTTCAAATCGGATCTGAGAAATGTACCAAATTGACTTAGATAAAACTGTATTTAAAGTGGGTGGGGGTACTTTTGGGGCAGTTTTGTTTCACCCAAGTGTCCCATTTCCACCCCTCTCAAACTGATGCATGGATGCATATAGCCAGAAACAATTTGTTTGATGCATGCAAAGAAGCAACACTGTGTGTCTCAAGAAGCATTTATTCAAGATTACGTAGACATGCTAAAATTTCAAGGCCACACACTACACATTACACATGACATTACACATTTCATTAAATTTACATTTAGTCATTTAGCAGACGTTTTTATCCAAAGCGACTTACAGACGAGGAAACATTGGAAGCAATTATAGCAATATAGGCAACAAAATGCATAAGTTAATTAAATCCAGTCCATTAAAGCCTAGCACAGTATACAAAGCTAAGAATAGTGAGGTAACTAAAAAAAATTTTTTTAAGAAGACAGAAGATATGCATTTTCACACACTACACCGGCCTGTAGTGTTCTAGCAGTGTAAGGTTGAGAGCGGGTTTCTTCAGTAGCGGTGTGATGCAGGCCTCTTTGAACGCAGTGGGAAATGTCCCAGTGGTGAGCAAAGAGTTGATGATGTGGGTCAGACCAGGCACAACTGCTGGAGAGATGGCATGGAGGAGATGGGTGGGGATGGAATCCAGTGGGCAGGTGGTAGAGTGGTTGGAACCAATGACCTTGGAAACATCATTTTCAGACAGAGGAGAAAAGGCGGGTGATGGTGGTGTAGAAATCTGGCTGTTGATGGCAGTAGTTTTCTTTACGAAGAACGATGCAAAATCATTAGCCGTTAACTCCGATGAAGGTGTGGGAGCAGGCAGACAGAGGAGAGCAGAGAAGGTTTTTAAGAGTGTGAGAGTCAGGAGAGTTGCTGATCTTCGAGTGGTTATAATCAGTTTTTGCAGAGGTTACTTCAACGGAGAAAGTAGAGAGAAGAGACTGGTAGAGAGAGAGGTCAGTATGGTCTTTTGACTTGGGCCATTTTCTCTCAGCTGACTGGAGGCTGGTGCGATGCTCACGTGGTACATCCGATAACCAGGGGGCAGACATGGATGCACGGGCTGGTCCAGATGTAGGAGGGCATAGGTTGTCCAAGCAGGATGTAAGCGTGGAACACAGAGTGTCTGTGGCACTGTTGGTATTCAAAAGAGAGAGCTCCTCAGAGGGGGGGAGTGCAGACAAGACAGCAGAGGAAAAGCAGGAGGGAGGGAATCCTGATAAGATCCCTGTAGAGAGTTCCAAAAGACTGTTTAGGTGTGAAAAGGGGCCGTCTGCAACACATTGAAGTTGTCTTGCAATCCTATGTTGAAAAAATTTAGTAATGCAAAACACTAAATTGATTAAAATAAAATGCCACTGTTTACTTAAAGTATACTTACTGTATATTGTAAAACTAGTGCTTAAATGTCATGGGGGATTATACTATTCAACAGAGACCCATTATAATGCATTTTGAACAACATGACATAAGCAATTGATAAGGTAGGAATCTGCACAGAATTGTGTCATATTCACTTGCATGGATGTACCAAAGCATTTGCAACTTGTTCAAAGAAATGAGAAAATGCTTGTTTGATGTGCACAAGTGACACAAGGATGTAAGGATTGAACAAGAAGTTTTGATAATTTCAAATCGGATCTGAAAAATGTACCAAATTGACTTAGAAAAAACTGTATTTAAAGTGGGTGGGGGTAATTTTGGGGCAGTTTTGTTTCACCCAAGTGTCCCATTTCCACCCCTCTCAAACTGATGCATGGATGCATATAGCCAGAAACAATTAGTTTGATGCATGCAAAGAAGCAACACTGTGTGTCTCAAGAAGCATTTATTCATGATTACGTAGACATGCTAAAATTTCAAGGCCACACACTACACATTACACATGACATTACACATTTCATAAAATTTACATTTAGTCATTTAGCAGACGTTTTTATCCAAAGCGACTTAAAGACGAGGAAACATTGGAAGCAATTATAGCAATATAGGCAACAAAATGCATAAGTTAATTAAATCCAGTCCATTAAAGCCTAGCACAGTATACAAAGCTAAGAATAGTGAGGTAACTAAAAAAAATTTTTTTAAGAAGACAGAAAAGAATTAGAGGTTAAAATCGGTCATCTACATTTTGACGGAAGATATGCATTTTCACACACTACACCGGCCTGTAGTGTTCTAGCAGTGTAAGGTTGAGAGCGGGTTTCTTCAGTAGCGGTGTGATGCAGGCCTCTTTGAACGCAGTGGGAAATGTCCCAGTGGTGAGCAAAGAGTTGATGATGTGGGTCAGACCAGGCACAACTGCTGGAGAGATGGCATGGAGGAGATGGGTGGGGATGGAATCCAGTGGGCAGGTGGTAGGGTGGTTGGAACCAATGACCTTGGAAACATAATTTTCAGACAGAGGAGAAAAGGCAGGTGATGTTGGTGTAGAAATCTGGCTGTTGATGGCGGTATTTTCTTTACGAAGAACGATGCAAAATCATTAGCCGATAACTCCGATGAAGGTGTAGGAGCAGGCGGACAGAGGAGAGCAGAGAAGGTTTTTAAGAGTGTGTGAGAGTCAGGAGAGAGGTCAGTCGGGTCTTTTGACTTGGGCCATTTTCTCTCAGCTGACTGGAGGCTGGTGCGATGCTCACGTGGTACATCCGATAACCAGGGGGCAGACAGGGATGCACGGGCTGGTCCAGATGTAGGAGGGCATAGGTTGTCCAAGCAGGATGTAAGTGTGGAACACAGAGTGTCTGTGGCACTGTTGGTATTCAAAAGAGAGAGCTCCTCAGAGGGGGGGAGTGCAGACAAGACAGCAGAGGAAAAGCAGGAGGGAGGGAATCCTGATGAGATTCCTGTAGAGAGTTCCAAAAGACTGTTTAGGTGTGAAAAGGGGCCGTATGCAACACATTGAAGTTGTCTTGCAATCCTATGTGGAAAGAATTTAGTAATGCAAAACACTAAATTGAGTAAAATAAAATGCCACTGTTTACTTAAAGTATACTTACTGTATATTGTAAAACTAGTGCTTAAATGTCATGGGGGATTATACTATTTAACAGAGACCCATTATAATGCATTTTGATCAACATGACATAAGCAATTGATAATGTAGGAATCTGCACAGAATTGTGTCATATTCACTTGCATGGATGTACCAAAGCATTTGCAACTTGTTCAAAGAAATGAGAAAATGCTTGTTTGATGTGCACAAGTGACACAAGGATGTAAGGATTGAACAAGAAGTTTTGATAATTTCAAATCGGATCTGAGAAATGTACCAAATTGACTTAGATAAAACTGTATTTAAAGTGGGTGGGGGTACTTTTGGGGCAGTTTTGTTTTACCCAAGTGTCCCATTTCCACCCCTCTCAAACTGATGCATGGATGCATATAGCCAGAAATAATTTGTTTGATGCATGCAAAGAAGCAACACTGTGTGTCTCAAGAAGCATTTATTCATGATTACGTAGACATGCTAAAATTTCAAGGCCACACACTACACATTAGACATGACATTACACATTTCATTAAATTTACATTTAGTAATTTAGCAGACGTTTTTTATCCAAAGCGACTTACAGACGAGGAAACATTGGAAGCAATTATAAAAATATAGGCAACAAAATGCATAAGTTAATTAAATCCAGTCCATTAAAGCCTAGCACAGTATACAAAGCTAAGAATAGTGAGGTAACTAAAAGAAAATCTTTTTTAAGAAGACAGAAAAGAATTAGAGGTTAAAATCGGTCATCTACATTTTGACAGAAGATATGCATTTTCACACACTACACCGGCCTGTAGTGTTCTAGCAGTGTAAGGTTGAGAGCGGGTTTCTTCAGTAGCGGTGTGATGCAGGCCTCTTTGAACGCAGTGGGAAATGTCCCAGTGGTGAGCAAAGAGTTGATGATGTGGGTCAGACCAGGCACAACTGCTGGAGAGATGGCGAGGAGGAGATGGGTGGGGATGGAATCCAGTAGGCAGGTGGTAGGGTGGTTGGAACCAATGACCTTGGAAACATCATTTTCAGACAGAGGAGAAAAGGCGGATGATGGTGGTGTAGAAATCTGGCTGTTGATGGCGGTAGTTTTCTTTACGAAGAACGATGCAAAATCATTAGCCGTTAACTCCGATGAAGGTGTGGGAGCAGGCGGACAGAGGAGAGCAGAGAAGGTTTTTAAGAGTGTGAGAGTCAGGAGAGTTGCTGATCTTCGAGTGGTTATAATCAGTTTTTGCAGAGGTGACGTCAACGGGGAAAGTAGAGAGAAAAGACTGGTAGAGAGAGAGGTCAGTATGGTCTTTTGACTTGGGCCATTTTCTCTCAGCTGACTGGAGGCTGGTGCGATGCTCACGTGGTACATCCGATAACCAGGGGGCAGACAGGGATGCACGGGCTGGTCCAGATGTAGGAGGGCATAGGTTGTCCAAGCAGGATGTAAGCGTGGAACACAGAGTGTCTGTGGCACTGTTGGTATTAAAAAGAGAGAGCTCCTCAGAGGAGGGAAGTGCAGACAAGACAGCAGAGGAAAAGCAGGAGGGAGGGAATCCTGATGAGATCCCTGTAGAGAGTGCCAAAAGACTGTTTAGGTGTGAAAAGGGGCCGTATGCAACACATTGAAGTTGTCTTGCAATCCTATGTGGAAAGAATTTAGTAATGCAAAACACTAAATTGAGTAAAATAAAATGCCACTGTTTACTAAAAATATACCTACTGTATATTGTAAAACTAGTGCTTAAATGTCATGGGGGATTATACTATTCAACAGAGACCCATTATAATGCATTTTGATCAACATGACATAAGCAATTGATAATGTAGGAATCTGCACAGAATTGTGTCATATTCACTTGCATGGATGTACCAAAGCATTTGCAACTTGTTCAAAGAAATGAGAAAATGCTTGTTTGATGTGCACAAGTGACACAAGGATGTAAGGATTGAACAAGAAGTTTTGATAATTTCAAATCGGATCTGAGAAATGTACCAAATTGACTTAGATAAAACTGTATTTAAAGTGGGTGGGGGTACTTTTGGGGCAGTTTTGTTTCACCCAAGTGTCCCATTTCCACCCCTCTCAAACTGATGCATGGATGCATATAGCCAGAAACAATTTGTTTGATGCATGCAAAGAAGCAACACTGTGTGTCTCAAGAAGCATTTATTCAAGATTACGTAGACATGCTAAAATTTCAAGGCCACACACTACACATTACACATGACATTACACATTTCATTAAATTTACATTTAGTCATTTAGCAGACGTTTTTATCCAAAGCGACTTACAGACGAGGAAACATTGGAAGCAATTATAGCAATATAGGCAACAAAATGCATAAGTTAATTAAATCCAGTCCATTAAAGCCTAGCACAGTATACAAAGCTAAGAATAGTGAGGTAACTAAAAAAAATTTTTTTAAGAAGACAGAAGATATGCATTTTCACACACTACACCGGCCTGTAGTGTTCTAGCAGTGTAAGGTTGAGAGCGGGTTTCTTCAGTAGCGGTGTGATGCAGGCCTCTTTGAACGCAGTGGGAAATGTCCCAGTGGTGAGCAAAGAGTTGATGATGTGGGTCAGACCAGGCACAACTGCTGGAGAGATGGCATGGAGGAGATGGGTGGGGATGGAATCCAGTGGGCAGGTGGTAGAGTGGTTGGAACCAATGACCTTGGAAACATCATTTTCAGACAGAGGAGAAAAGGCGGGTGATGGTGGTGTAGAAATCTGGCTGTTGATGGCGGTAGTTTTCTTTACGAAGAACGATGCAAAATCATTAGCCGTTAACTCCGATGAAGGTGTGGGAGCAGGCAGACAGAGGAGAGCAGAGAAGGTTTTTAAGAGTGTGAGAGTCAGGAGAGTTGCTGATCTTCGAGTGGTTATAATCAGTTTTTGCAGAGGTGACTTCAACGGAGAAAGTAGAGAGAAGAGACTGGTAGAGAGAGAGGTCAGTATGGTCTTTTGACTTGGGCCATTTTCTCTCAGCTGACTGGAGGCTGGTGCGATGCTCACGTGGTACATCCGATAACCAGGGGGCAGACAGGGATGCACGGGCTGGTCCAGATGTAGGAGGGCATAGGTTGTCCAAGCAGGATGTAAGCGTGGAACACAGAGTGTCTGTGGCACTGTTGGTATTCAAAAGAGAGAGCTCCTCAGAGGGGGGGAGTGCAGACAAGACAGCAGAGGAAAAGCAGGAGGGAGGGAATCCTGATAAGATCCCTGTAGAGAGTTCCAAAAGACTGTTTAGGTGTGAAAAGGGGCCGTCTGCAACACATTGAAGTTGTCTTGCAATCCTATGTTGAAAAAATTTAGTAATGCAAAACACTAAATTGATTAAAATAAAATGCCACTGTTTACTTAAAGTATACTTACTGTATATTGTAAAACTAGTGCTTAAATGTCATGGGGGATTATACTATTCAACAGAGACCCATTATAATGCATTTTGAACAACATGACATAAGCAATTGATAAGGTAGGAATCTGCACAGAATTGTGTCATATTCACTTGCATGGATGTACCAAAGCATTTGCAACTTGTTCAAAGAAATGAGAAAATGCTTGTTTGATGTGCACAAGTGACACAAGGATGTAAGGATTGAACAAGAAGTTTTGATAATTTCAAATCGGATCTGAAAAATGTACCAAATTGACTTAGAAAAAACTGTATTTAAAGTGGGTGGGGGTAATTTTGGGGCAGTTTTGTTTCACCCAAGTGTCCCATTTCCACCCCTCTCAAACTGATGCATGGATGCATATAGCCAGAAACAATTCGTTTGATGCATGCAAAGAAGCAACACTGTGTGTCTCAAGAAGCATTTATTCATGATTACGTAGACATGCTAAAATTTCAAGGCCACACACTACACATTACACATGACATTACACATTTCATAAAATTTACATTTAGTCATTTAGCAGACGTTTTTATCCAAAGCGACTTAAAGACGAGGAAACATTGGAAGCAATTATAGCAATATAGGCAACAAAATGCATAAGTTAATTAAATCCAGTCCATTAAAGCCTAGCACAGTATACAAAGCTAAGAATAGTGAGGTAACTAAAAAAAATTTTTTTAAGAAGACAGAAAAGAATTAGAGGTTAAAATCGGTCATCTACATTTTGACGGAAGATATGCATTTTCACACACTACACCGGCCTGTAGTGTTCTAGCAGTGTAAGGTTGAGAGCGGGTTTCTTCAGTAGCGGTGTGATGCAGGCCTCTTTGAACGCAGTGGGAAATGTCCCAGTGGTGAGCAAAGAGTTGAAGATGTGGGTCAGACCAGGCACAACTGCTGGAGAGATGGCATGGAGGAGATGGGTGGGGATGGAATCCAGTGGGCAGGTGGTAGAGTGGTTGGAACCAATGACCTTGGAAACATCATTTTCAGACAGAGGAGAAAAGGCGGGTGATGGTGGTGTAGAAATCTGGCTGTTGATGGCGGTAGTTTTCTTTACGAAGAACGATGCAAAATCATTAGCCGTTAACTCCGATGAAGGTGTGGGAGCAGGCAGACAGAGGAAAGCAGAGAAGGTTTTTAAGAGTGTGAGAGTCAGGAGAGTTGCTGATCTTCGAGTGGTTATAATCAGTTTTTGCAGAGGTGACGTCAACGGAGAAAGTAGAGAGAAGAGGCTGGTAGAGAGAGAGGTCAGTATGGTCATTTGACTTGGGCCATTTTCTCTCAGCTGACTGGACGCTGGTGCGATGCTCACGTGGTACATCCGATAACCAGGGGGCAGACAGGGATGCACGGGCTGGTCCAGATGTAGGAGGGCATAGGTTGTCCAAGCTGGATGTAAGCGTGGAACACAGAGTGTCTGTGGCACTGTTGGTATTCAAAAGAGAGAGCTCCTCAGAGGGGGGGAGTGCAGACAAGACAGCAGAGGAAAAGCAGGAGGGAGGGAATCCTGATGAGATTCCTGTAGAGAGTTCCAAAAGACTGTTTAGGTGTGAAAAGGGGCCGTCTGCAACACATTGAAGTTGTCTTGCAATCCTATGTGGAAAGAATTTAGTAATGCAAAACACTAAATTGAGTAAAATAAAATGCCACTGTTTACTTAAAGTATACTTACTGTATATTGTAAAACTAGTGCTTAAATGTCATGGGGGATTATACTATTCAACAGAGACCCATTATAATGCATTTTGATCAACATGACATAAGCAATTGATAATGTAGGAATCTGCACAGAATTGTGTCATATTCACTTGCATGGATGTACCAAAGCATTTGCAACTTGTTCAAAGAAATGAGAAAATGCTTGTTTAATGTGCACAAGTGACACAAGGATGTAAGGATTGAACAAGAAGTTTTGATAATTTCAAATCGGATCTGAGAAATGTACCAAATTGACTTAGATAAAACTGTATTTAAAGTGGGTGGGGGTACTTTTGGGGCAGTTTTGTTTCACCCAAGTGTCCCATTTCCACCCCTCTCAAACTGATGCATGGATGCATATAGCCAGAAACAATTTGTTTGATGCATGCAAAGAAGCAACACTGTGTGTCTCAAGAAGCATTTATTCATGATTACGTAGACATGCTAAAATTTCAAGGCCACACACTACACATTAGACATGACATTACACATTTCATAAAATTTACATTTAGTCATTTAGCAGACGTTTTTTATCCAAAGCGACTTACAGACGAGGAAACATTGGAAGCAATTATAACAATATAGGCAACAAAATGCATAAGTTAATTAAATCCAGTCCATTAAAGCCTAGCACAGTAGACAAAGCTAAGAATAGTGAGGTAAGTAAAAAAAATATTTTTTTAAGAAGACAGAAAAGAATTAGAGGTTAAAATCAGTCATCTACATTTTGACAGAAGATATGCATTTTCACACACTACACCTGCCTGTAGTGTTCTAGCAGTGTAAGGTTGAGAGTGGGTTTCTTCAGTAGCGGTGTGATGCAGGCCTCTTTGAACGCAGTGGGAAATGTCCCAGTGGTGAGCAAAGAGTTGATGATGTGGGTCAGACCAGGCACAACTGCTGGAGAGATGGCATGGAGATGATGGGTGGGGATGGAATCCAGTGGGCAGGTGGTAGGGTGGTTGGAACCAGGGACCTTGGAAACATGATTTTCAGACAGAGGAGAAAAGGCAGGTGATGTTGGTGTAGAAATCTGGCTGTTGATGGCGGTATTTTCTTTACGAAGAACGATGCAAAATCATTAGCCGTTAACTCCGATGAAGGTGTGGGAGCAGGCGGACAGAGGAGAGCAGAGAAGGTTTTTAAGAGTGTGTGAGAGTCAGGAGAGAGGTCAGTATGGTCTTTTGACTTGGGCCATTTTCTCTCAGCTGACTGGAGGCTGGTGCGATGCTCACGTGGTACATCCGATAACCAGGATGCAGACAGGGATGCACGGGCTGGTCCAGATGTAGGAGGGCATAGGTTGTCCAAGCAAGATGTAAGCGTGGAACACAGAGTGTCTGTGGCACTGTTGGTATTCAAAAGAGGGAGCTCCTCAGAAGGGGGGAGTGCAGACAAGACAGCAGAGGAAAAGCAGGAGGGAGGGAATCCTGATGAGATCCCTGTAGAGAGTGCCAAAAGACTGTTTAGGTGTGAAAAGGGGCCGTCTGCAACACATTGAAGTTGTCTTGCAATCCTATGTGGAAAGAATTTAGTAATGCAAAACACTAAATTGAGTAAAATAAAATGCCACTGTTTACTTAAAGTATACTTACTGTATATTGTAAAACTAGTGCTTAAATGTCATGGGGGATTATACTATTCAACAGAGACCCATTATAATGCATTTTGATCAACATGACATAAGCAATTGATAATGTAGGAATCTGCACAGAATTGTGTCATATTCACTTGCATGGATGTACCAAAGCATTTGCAACTTGTTCAAAGAAATGAGAAAATGCTTGTTTGATGTGCACAAGTGACACAAGGATGTAAGGATTGAACAAGAAGTTTTGAGAATTTCAAATCGGATCTGAGAAATGTACCAAATTGACTTAGAAAAAACTGTATTTAAAGTGGGTGGGGGTACTTTTGGGGCAGTTTTGTTTCACCCAAGTGTCCCATTTCCACCCCTCTCAAACTGATGCATGGATGCATATAGCCAGAAACAATTCGTTTGATGCATGCAAAGAAGCAACACTGTGTGTCTCAAGAAGCATTTATTCATGATTACGTAGACATGCTTAAATTTCAAGGCCACACACTACACATTACACACGACATTACACATTTCATTAAATTTACATTTAGTCATTTAGCAGACGTTTTTATCCAAAGCAACTTACAGACGAGGAAACATTGGAAGCAATTATAGCAATATAGGCAACAAAATGCATAAGTTAATTAAATCCAGTCCATTAAAGCCTAGCACAGTATACAAAGCAAAGAATAGTGAGGTAACTAAAAAAAATCTTTTTTAAGAAGACAGAAAAGAATTAGAGGTTAAAATCGGTCATCTACATTTTGACAGAAGATATGCATTTTCACACACTACACCGGCCTGTAGTGTTCTAGCAGTGTAAGGTTGAGAGCGGGTTTCTTCAGTAGCGGTGTGATGCAGGCCTCTTTGAACGCAGTGGGAAATGTCCCAGTGGTGAGCAAAGAGTTGATGATGTGGGTCAGACCAGGCACAACTGCTGGAGAGATGGCATGGAGGAGATGGGTGGGGATGGAATCCAGTGGGCAGGTGGTAGAGTGGTTGGAACCAATGATCTTGGAAACATCATTTTCAGACAGAGGAGAAAAGGCGGATGATGGTGGTGTAGAAATCTGGCTGTTGATGGCGGTAGTTTTCTTTACGAAGAACGATGCAAAATCATTAGCCGTTAACTCCGATGAAGGTGTGGGAGCAGGCGGACAGAGGAGAGCAGAGAAGGTTTTTAAGAGTGTGAGAGTCAGGAGAGTTGCTGATCTTCGAGTGGTTATAATCAGTTTTTGCAGAGGTGACGTCAACGGAGAAAGTAGAGAGAAGAGACTGGTAGAGAGAGAGGTCAGTATGGTCTTTTGACTTGGGCCATTTTCTCTCAACTGACTGGAGGCTGGTGCGATGCTCACGTGGTACATCCGATAACCAGGGGGCAGACAGGGATGCACGGGCTGGTCCAGATGTAGGAGGGCATAGGTTGTCCAAGCAGGATGTAAGCGTGGAACACAGAGTGTCTGTGGCACTGTTGGTATTCAAAAGAGAGAGCTCCTCAGAGGGAGGGAGTGCAGACAAGACAGCAGAGGAAAAGCAGGAGGGAGGGAATCCTGATAAGATCCCTGTAGAGAGTGCCAAAAGACTGTTTAGGTGTGAAAAGGGGCCGTCTGCAACACATTGAAGTTGTTTTGCAATCCTATGTTGAAAAAATTTAGTAATGCAAAACACTAAATTGATTAAAATAAAATGCCACTGTTTACTTAAAGTATACTTACTGTATATTGTAAAACTAGTGCTTAAATGTCATGGGGGATTATACTATTCAACAGAGACCGATTATAATGCATTTTGATCAACATGACATAAGCAATTGATAATGTAGGAATCTGCACAGAATTGTGTCATATTCACTTGCATGGATGTACCAAAGCATTTGCAACTTGTTCAAAGAAATGAAAAAATGCTTGTTTGATGTGCACAAGTGACACAAGGATGTAAGGATTGAACAAGAAGTTTTGAGAATTTCAAATCGGATCTGAGAAATGTACCCAATTGACTTAGAAAAAACTGTATTTAAAGTGAGTGGGGGTACTTTTGGGGCAGTTTTGTTTCACCCAAGTGTCCCATTTCCACCCCTCTCAAACTGATGCATGGATACATATAGCCAGAAACAATTTGTTTGATGCATGCAAAGAAGCAACACTGTGTGTCTCAAGAAGCATTTATTCAAGATTACGTAGACATGCTAAAATTTCAAGGCCACACACTACACATTACACATGACATTACACATTTCATCAAATTTACATTTAGTCATTTAGCAGACGTTTTTATCCAAAGCGACTTACAGACGAGGAAACATTGGAAGCAATTATAACAATATAGGCAACAAAATGCATAAGTTAATTAAATCCAGTCCATTAAAGCCTAGCACAGTATACAAAGCTAAGAATAGTGAGGTAAGTAAAAAAATATTTTTTTAAGAAGACAGAAAAGAATTAGAGGTCAAAATCAGTCATCTACATTTTGACTGAAGATATGCATTTTCACACACTACACCTGCCTGTAGTGTTCTAGCAGTGTAAGGTTGAGAGTGGGTTTCTTCAGTAGCGGTGTGATGAAGGCCTCTTTGAACGCAGTGGGAAATGTCCCAGTGGTGAGCAAAGAGTTGATGATGTGGGTCAGACCAGGCACAACTGCTGGAGAGATGGCATGGAGGAGATGGGTGGGGATGGAATCCAGTGGGCAGGTGGTAGGGTGGTTGGAACCAATGACCTTGGAAACATCATTTTCAGACAGAGGAGAAAAGGCAGGTGATGTTGGTGTAGAAATCTGGCTGTTGATGGCGGTATTTTCTTTACGAAGAACGATGCAAAATCATTTGCCGTTAACTCCGATGAAGGTGTGGGAGCAGGCGGACAGAGGAGAGCAGAGAAGGTTTTTAAGAGTGTGTGAGAGTCAGGAGAGAGGTCAGTATGGTCTTTAGACTTGGGCCATTTTCTCTCAGCTGACTGGAGGCTGGTGCGATGCTCACGTGGTACATCCGATAACCAGGGGGCAGACAGGGATGCCCGGGCTGGTCCAGATGTAGGAGGGCATAGGTTGTCCAAGCAGGATGTAAGCGTGGAACACAGAGTGTCTGTGGCACTGTTGGTATTAAAAAGAGAGAGCTCCTCAGAGGAGGGAAGTGCAGACAAGACAGCAGAGGAAAAGCAGGAGGGAGGGAATCCTGATGAGATCCCTGTAGAGAGTGCCAAAAGACTGTTTAGGTGTGAAAAGGGGCCGTATGCAACACATTGAAGTTGTCTTGCAATCCTATGTGGAAAGAATTTAGTAATGCAAAACACTAAATTGAGTAAAATAAAATGCCACTGTTTACTAAAAATATACCTACTGTATATTGTAAAACTAGTGCTTAAATGTCATGGGGGATTATACTATTCAACAGAGACCCATTATAATGCATTTTGATCAACATGACATAAGCAATTGATAATGTAGGAATCTGCACAGAATTGTGTCATATTCACTTGCATGGATGTACCAAAGCATTTGCAACTTGTTCAAAGAAATGAGAAAATGCTTGTTTGATGTGCACAAGTGACACAAGGATGTAAGGATTGAACAAGAAGTTTTGATAATTTCAAATCGGATCTGAGAAATGTACCAAATTGACTTAGATAAAACTGTATTTAAAGTGGGTGGGGGTACTTTTGGGGCAGTTTTGTTTCACCCAAGTGTCCCATTTCCACCCCTCTCAAACTGATGCATGGATGCATATAGCCAGAAACAATTTGTTTGATGCATGCAAAGAAGCAACACTGTGTGTCTCAAGAAGCATTTATTCAAGATTACGTAGACATGCTAAAATTTCAAGGCCACACACTACACATTACACATGACATTACACATTTCATTAAATTTACATTTAGTCATTTAGCAGACGTTTTTATCCAAAGCGACTTACAGACGAGGAAACATTGGAAGCAATTATAGCAATATAGGCAACAAAATGCATAAGTTAATTAAATCCAGTCCATTAAAGCCTAGCACAGTATACAAAGCTAAGAATAGTGAGGTAACTAAAAAAAATTTTTTTAAGAAGACAGAAGATATGCATTTTCACACACTACACCGGCCTGTAGTGTTCTAGCAGTGTAAGGTTGAGAGCGGGTTTCTTCAGTAGCGGTGTGATGCAGGCCTCTTTGAACGCAGTGGGAAATGTCCCAGTGGTGAGCAAAGAGTTGATGATGTGGGTCAGACCAGGCACAACTGCTGGAGAGATGGCATGGAGGAGATGGGTGGGGATGGAATCCAGTGGGCAGGTGGTAGAGTGGTTGGAACCAATGACCTTGGAAACATCATTTTCAGACAGAGGAGAAAAGGCGGGTGATGGTGGTGTAGAAATCTGGCTGTTGATGGCGGTAGTTTTCTTTACGAAGAACGATGCAAAATCATTAGCCGTTAACTCCGATGAAGGTGTGGGAGCAGGCAGACAGAGGAGAGCAGAGAAGGTTTTTAAGAGTGTGAGAGTCAGGAGAGTTGCTGATCTTCGAGTGGTTATAATCAGTTTTTGCAGAGGTGACTTCAACGGAGAAAGTAGAGAGAAGAGACTGGTAGAGAGAGAGGTCAGTATGGTCTTTTGACTTGGGCCATTTTCTCTCAGCTGACTGGAGGCTGGTGCGATGCTCACGTGGTACATCCGATAACCAGGGGGCAGACACGGATGCACGGGCTGGTCCAGATGTAGGAGGGCATAGGTTGTCCAAGCAGGATGTAAGCGTGGAACACAGAGTGTCTGTGGCACTGTTGGTATTCAAAAGAGAGAGCTCCTCAGAGGGGGGGAGTGCAGACAAGACAGCAGAGGAAAAGCAGGAGGGAGGTAATCCTGATGAGATCCCTGTAGAGAGTGCCAAAAGACTGTTTAGGTGTGAAAAGGGGCCGTATGCAACACATTGAAGTTGTCTTGCAATCCTATGTGGAAAGAATTTAGTAATGCAAAACACTAAATTGAGTAAAAATAAAATGCCACTGTTTACTTAAAGTATACTTACTGTAAATTGTAAAACTAGTGCTTAAATGTCATGGGGGATTATACTATTCAACAGAGACCCATTATAATGCTTTTTGATCAACATGACATAAGCAATTGATAATGTAGGAATCTGCACAGAATTGTGTCATATTCACTTGCATGGATGTACCAAAGCATTTGCAACTTGTTCAAAGAAATGAGAAAATGCTTGTTTGATGTGCACAAGTGACACAAGGATGTAAGGATTGAACAAGAAGTTTTGAGAATTTCAAATCGGATCTGAGAAATGTACCAAATTGACTTAGAAAAAACTGTATTTAAAGTGGGTGGGGGTACTTTTGGGGCAGTTTTGTTTCACCCAAGTGTCCCATTTCCACCCCTCTCAAACTGATGCATGGATGAATATAGCCAGAAACAATTCGTTTGATGCATGCAAAGAAGCAACACTGTGTGTCTCAAGAAGCATTTATTCATGATTACGTAGACATGCTTAAATTTCAAGGCCAAACACTACACATTACACATGACATTACACATTTCATTAAATTTACATTTAGTCATTTAGCAGACGTTTTTATCCAAAGCGACTTACAGACGAGGAAACATTGGAAGCAATTATAGCAATATAGGCAACAAAATGCATAAGTTAATTAAATCCAGTCCATTAAAGCCTAGCACAGTATACAAAGCTAAGAATAGTGAGGTAACTAAAAAAATATTTTTTTAAGAAGACAGAAAAGAATTAGAGGTTAAAATCAGTCATCTACATTTTGACAGAAGATATGCATTTTCACACACTACACCTGCCTGTAGTGTTCTAGCAGTGTAAGGTTGAGAGTGGGTTTCTTCAGTAGCGGTGTGATGCAGGCCTCTTTGAACGCAGTGGGAAATGTCCCAGTGGTGAGCAAAGAGTTGATGATGTGGGTTAGACCAGGCACAACTGCTGGAGAGATGGCATGGAGGAGATGGGTGGGGATGGAATCCAGTGGGCAGGTGGTAGGGTGGTTGGAACCAATGACCTTGGAAACATCATTTTCAGACAGAGGAGAAAAGGCAGGTGATGTTGGTGTAGAAATCTGGCTGTTGATGGCGGTATTTTCTTTACGAAGAACGATGCAAAATCATTAGCCGTTAACTCCGATGAAGGTGTGGGAGCAGGCGGACAGAGGAGAGCAGAGAAGGTTTTTAAGAGTATGTGAGAGTCAGGAGAGAGGTCAGTATGGTCTTTTGACTTGGGCCATTTTCTTTCAGCTGACTGGAGGCTGGTGCGATGCTCACGTGGTACATCCGATAACCAGGGGGCAGACAGGGATGCACGGGCTGGTCCAGATGTAGGAGGGCATAGGTTGTCCAAGCAGAATGTAAGCGTGGAACACAGAGTGTCTGTGGCACTGTTGGTATTCAAAAGAGAGCTCCTCAGAGGAGGGAAGTGCAGACAAGACAGCAGAGGAAAAGCAGGAGGGAGGGAATCCTGATGAGATCCCTGTAGAGAGTGCCAAAAGACTGTTTAGGTGTGAAAAGGGGCCGTATGCAACACATTGAAGTTGTCTTGCAATCCTATGTGGAAAGAATTTAGTAATGCAAAACACTAAATTGAGTAAAATAAAATGCCACTGTTTACTAAAAATATACCTACTGTATATTGTAAAACTAGTGCTTAAATGTCATGGGGGATTATACTATTCAACAGAGACCCATTATAATGCATTTTGATCAACATGACATAAGCAATTGATAATGTAGGAATCTGCACAGAATTGTGTCATATTCACTTGCATGGATGTACCAAAGCATTTGCAACTTGTTCAAAGAAATGAGAAAATGCTTGTTTGATGTGCACATGTGACACAAGGATGTAAGGATTGAACAAGAAGTTTTGAGAATTTCAAATCGGATCTGAAAAATGTACCAAATTGACTTAGAAAAAACTGTATTTAAAGTGGGTGGGGGTACTTTTGGGGCAGTTTTGTTTCACCCAAGTGTCCCATTTCCACCCCTCTCAAACTGATGCATGGATGCATATAGCCAGAAACAATTCGTTTGATGCATGCAAAGAAGCAACACTGTGTGTCTCAAGAAGCATTTATTTATGATTACGTAGACATGCTAAAATTTCAAGGCCACACACTACACATTACACATGACATTACACATTTCATTAAATTTACATTTAGTCATTTAGCAGACGTTTTTATCCAAAGCGACTTACAGACGAGGAAACATTGGAAGCAATTATAGCAATATAGGCAACAAAATGCATAAGTTAATTAAATCCAGTCCATTAAAGCCTAGCACAGTATACAAAGCTAAGAATAGTGAGGTAACTAAAAAAAAATTTTTAAGAAGACAGAAAAGAATTAGAGGTTAAAATCGGTCATCTACATTTTGACGGAAGATATGCATTTTCACACACTACACCGGCCTGTAGTGTTCTAGCAGTGTAAGGTTGAGAGCGGGTTTCTTCAGTAGCGGTGTGATGCAGGCCTCTTTGAACGCAGTGGGAAATGTCCCAGTGGTGAGCAAAGAGTTGATGATGTGGGTCAGACTAGGCACAACTGCTGGAGAGATGGCATGGAGGAGATGGGTGGGGATGGAATCCAGTGGGCAGGTGGTAGAGTGGTTGGAACCAATGACCTTGGAAACATCATTTTCAGACAGAGGAGAAAAGGCGGGTGATGGTGGTGTAGAAATCTGGCTGTTGATGGCGGTAGTTTTCTTTACGAAGAACCATGAAAATCATTAGCCGTTAACTCCGATGAAGGTGTGGGAGCAGGCAGACAGAGGAGAGCAGAGAAGGTTTTTAAGAGTGTGAGAGTCAAGAGAGTTGCTGATCTTCGAGTGGTTATAATCAGTTTTTGCAGAGGTGACGTCAACGGAGAAAGTAGAGAGAAGAGACTGGTAGAGAGAGAGGTCAGTATGGTCATTTGACTTGGGCCATTTTCTCTCAGCTGACTGGAGGCTGGTGCGATGCTCACGTGGTACATCCGATAACCAGGGGGCAGACAGGGATGCACGGGCTGGTCCAGATGTAGGAGGGCATAGGTTGTCCAAGCAGGATGTAAGCGTGGAACACAGAGTGTCTGTGGCACTGTTGGTATTCAAAAGAGAGCGCTCCTCAGAGGGGGGTAGTGCAGACAAGACAGCAGAGGAAAAGCAGGAGGGAGGGAATCCTGATAAGATCCCTGTAGAGAGTGCCAAAAGACTGTTTAGGTGTGAAAAGGGGCCGTCTGCAACATATTGAAGTTGTCTTGCAATCCTATGTGGAAAGAATTTAGTAATGCAAAACACTAAATTGAGTAAAAATAAAATGCCACTGTTTACTTAAAGTATACTTACTGTAAATTGTAAAACTAGTGCTTAAATGTCATGGGGGATTATACTATTCAACAGAGACCCATTGTAATGCTTTTTGATCAACATGACATAAGCAATTGATAATGTAGGAATCTGCACAGAATTGTGTCATATTCACTTGCATGGATGTACCAAAGCATTTGCAACTTGTTCAAAGAAATGAGAAAATGCTTGTTTGATGTGCACAAGTGACACAAGGATGTAAGGATTGAACAAGAAGTTTTGAGAATTTCAAATCGGATCTGAGAAATGTACCAAATTGACTTAGAAAAAACTGTATTTAAAGTGGGTGGGGGTACTTTTGGGGCAGTTTTGTTTCACCCAAGTGTCCCATTTCCACCCCTCTCAAACTGATGCATGGATGAATATAGCCAGAAACAATTCGTTTGATGCATGCAAAGAAGCAACACTGTGTGTCTCAAGAAGCATTTATTCATGATTACGTAGAAATGCTTAAATTTCAAGGCCAAACACTACACATTACACATGACATTACACATTTCATTAAATTTACATTTAGTCATTTAGCAGACGTTTTTATCCAAAGCGACTTACAGACGAGGAAACATTGGAAGCAATTATAGCAATATAGGCAACAAAATGCATAAGTTAATTAAATCCAGTCCATTAAAGCCTAGCACAGTATACAAAGCTAAGAATAGTGAGGTAACTAAAAAAATATTTTTTTAAGAAGACAGAAAAGAATTAGAGGTTAAAATCAGTCATCTACATTTTGACAGAAGATATGCATTTTCACACACTACACCTGCCTGTAGTGTTCTAGCAGTGTAAGGTTGAGAGTGGGTTTCTTCAGTAGCGGTGTGATGCAGGCCTCTTTGAACGCAGTGGGAAATGTCCCAGTGGTGAGCAAAGAGTTGATGATGTGGGTCAGACCAGGCACAACTGCTGGAGAGATGGCATGGAGGAGATGGGTGGGGATGGAATCCAGTGGGCAGGTGGTAGGGTGGTTGGAACCAATGACCTTGGAAACATCATTTTCAGACAGAGGAGAAAAGGCAGGTGATGTTGGTGTAGAAATCTGGCTGTTGATGGCGGTATTTTCTTTACGAAGAACGATGCAAAATCATTAGCCGTTAACTCCGATGAAGGTGTGGGAGCAGGCGGACAGAGGAGAGCAGAGAAGGTTTTTAAGAGTATGTGAGAGTCAGGAGAGAGGTCAGTATGGTCTTTTGACTTGGGCCATTTTCTCTCAGCTGACTGGAGGCTGGTGCGATGCTCACGTGGTACATCCGATAACCAGGGGGCAGACAGGGATGCACGGGCTGGTCCAGATGTAGGAGGGCATAGGTTGTCCAAGCAGAATGTAAGCGTGGAACACAGAGTGTCTGTGGCACTGTTGGTATTCAAAAGAGAGCTCCTCAGAGGAGGGAAGTGCAGACAAGACAGCAGAGGAAAAGCAGGAGGGAGGGAATCCTGATGAGATCCCTGTAGAGAGTGCCAAAAGACTTTTTAGGTGTGAAAAGGGGCCGTATGCAACACATTGAAGTTGTCTTGCAATCCTATGTGGAAAGAATTTAGTAATGCAAAACACTAAATTGAGTAAAATAAAATGCCACTGTTTACTAAAAATATACCTACTGTATATTGTAAAACTAGTGCTTAAATGTCATGGGGGATTATACTATTCAACAGAGACCCATTATAATGCATTTTGATCAACATGACATAAGCAATTGATAATGTAGGAATCTGCACAGAATTGTGTCATATTCACTTGCATGGATATACCAAAGCATTTGCAACTTGTTCAAAGAAATGAGAAAATGCTTGTTTGATGTGCACAAGTGACACAAGGATGTAAGGATTGAACAAGAAGTTTTGATAATTTCAAATCGGATCTGAAAAATGTACCAAATTGACTTAGAAAAAACTGTATTTAAAGTGGGTGGGGGTACTTTTGGGGCAGTTTTGTTTCACCCAAGTGTCCCATTTCCACCCCTCTCAAACTGATGCATGGATGCATATAGCCAGAAACAATTCGTTTGATGCATGCAAAGAAGCAACACTGTGTGTCTCAAGAAGCATTTATTTATGATTACGTAGACATGCTAAAATTTCAAGGCCACACACTACACATTACACATGACATTACACATTTCATTAAATTTACATTTAGTCATTTAGCAGACGTTTTTATCCAAAGCGACTTACAGACGAGGAAACATTGGAAGCAATTATAGCAATATAGGCAACAAAATGCATAAGTTAATTAAATCCAGTCCATTAAAGCCTAGCACAGTATACAAAGCTAAGAATAGTGAGGTAACTAAAAAAAAATTTTTAAGAAGACAGAAAAGAATTAGAGGTTAAAATCGGTCATCTACATTTTGACGGAAGATATGCATTTTCACACACTACACCGGCCTGTAGTGTTCTAGCAGTGTAAGGTTGAGAGCGGGTTTCTTCAGTAGCGGTGTGATGCAGGCCTCTTTGAACGCAGTGGGAAATGTCCCAGTGGTGAGCAAAGAGTTGATGATGTGGGTCAGACCAGGCACAACTGCTGGAGAGATGGCATGGAGGAGATGGGTGGGGATGGAATCCAGTGGGCAGGTGGTAGAGTGGTTGGAACCAATGACCTTGGAAACATAATTTTCAGACAGAGGAGAAAAGGCGGGTGATGGTGGTGTAGAAATCTGGCTGTTGATGGCGGTAGTTTTCTTTACGAAGAACCATGCAAAATCATTAGCCGTTAACTCCGATGAAGGTGTGGGAGCAGGCAGACAGAGGAGAGCAGAGAAGGTTTTTAAGAGTGTGAGAGTCAAGAGAGTTGCTGATCTTCGAGTGGTTATAATCAGTTTTTGCAGAGGTGACGTCAACGGAGAAAGTAGAGAGAAGAGACTGGTAGAGAGAGAGGTCAGTATGGTCATTTGACTTGGGCCATTTTCTCTCAGCTGACTGGAGGCTGGTGCGATGCTCACGTGGTACATCCGATAACCAGGGGGCAGACAGGGATGCACGGGCTGGTCCAGATGTAGGAGGGCATAGGTTGTCCAAGCAGGATGTAAGCGTGGAACACAGAGTGTCTGTGGCACTGTTGGTATTCAAAAGAGAGCGCTCCTCAGAGGGGGGTAGTGCAGACAAGACAGCAGAGGAAAAGCAGGAGGGAGGGAATCCTGATAAGATCCCTGTAGAGAGTGCCAAAAGACTGTTTAGGTGTGAAAAGGGGCCGTCTGCAACATATTGAAGTTGTCTTGCAATCCTATGTGGAAAGAATTTAGTAATGCAAAACACTAAATTGAGTAAAAATAAAATGCCACTGTTTACTTAAAGTATACTTACTGTATATTGTAAAACTAGTGCTTAAATGTCATGGGGGATTATACTATTCAACAGAGACCCATTGTAATGCATTTTGATCAACATGACATAAGCAATTGATAATGTAGGAATCTGCACAGAATTGTGTCATATTCACTTGCATGGATGTACCAAAGCATTTGCAACTTGTTCAAAGAAATGAGAAAATGCTTGTTTGATGTGCACAAGTGACACAAGGATGTAAGGATTGAACAAGAAGTTTTGAGAATTTCAAATCGGATCTGAGAAATGTACCCAATTGACTTAGAAAAAACTGTATTTAAAAAGGGTGGGGGTACTTTTGGGGCAGTTTTGTTTCACCCAAGTGTCCCGTTTCCACCCCTCTCAAACTGATGCATGGATGCATATAGCCAGAAACAATTTGTTTGATGCATGCAAAGAAGCAACACTGTGTGTCTCAAGAAGCATTTATTCAAGATTACGTAGACATGCTAAAATTTCAAGGCCACACACTACACATTACACATGACATTACACATTTCATGAAATTTACATTTAGTCATTTAGCAGACGTTTTTATCCAAAGCGACTTACAGACGAGGAAACATTGGAAGCAATGATAACAATATAGGCAACAAAATGCATAAGTTAATTAAATCCAGTCCATTAAAGCCTAGCACAGTATACAAAGCTAAGAATAGTGAGGTAAGTAAAAAAAAATTTTTTTAAGAAGACAGAAAAGAATTAGAGGTTAAAATCAGTCATCTACATTTTGACAGAAGATATGCATTTTCACACACTACACCTGCCTGTAGTGTTCTAGCAGTGTAAGGTTGAGAGTGGGTTTCTTCAGTAGCGGTGTGATGCAGGCCTCTTTGAACGCAGTGGGAAATGTCCCAGTGGTGAGCAAAGAGTTGATGATGTGGGTCAGACCAGGCACAACTGCTGGAGAGATGGCATGGAGGAGATGGGTGGGGATGGAATCCAGTGGGCAGGTTGTAGGGTGGTTGGAACCAATGACCTTGGAAACATCATTTTCAGACAGAGGAGAAAAGGCGGGTGATGGTGGTGTAGAAATCTGGCTGTTGATGGCGGTAGTTTTCTTTACGAAGAACGATGCAAAATCATTAGCCGTTAACTCCGATGAAGGTGTGGGAGCAGGCGGACAGAGGAGAGCAGAGAAGGTTTTTAAGAGTGTGTGAGAGTCAGGAGAGAGGTCAGTATGGTCTTTTGACTTGGGCCATTTTCTCTCAGCTGACTGGAGGCTGGTGCGATGCTCACGTGGTACATCCGATAACCAGGGGGCAGACAGGGATGCACGGGCTGGTCCAGATGTAGGAGGGCATAGGTTGTCCAAGCAAGATGTAAGCGTGGAACACAGAGTGTCTGTGGCACTGTTGGTATTCAAAAGAGAGAGCTCCTCAGAGGGGGGGAGTGCAGACAAGACAGCAGAGGAAAAGCAGGAGGGAGAGAATCCTGATGAGATCCCTGTAGAGAGTGCCAAAAGACTGTTTAGGTGTGAAAAGGGGCCGTCTGCAACACATTGAAGTTGTCTTGCAATCCGATGTGGAAAGAATTTAGTAATGCAAAACACTAAATTGAGTAAAATAAAATGCCACTGTTTACTTAAAGTATACTTACTGTATATTGTAAAACTAGTGCTTAAATGTCATGGGGGATTATACTATTCAACAGAGACCCATTATAATGCATTTTGATCAACATGACATAAGCAATTGATAATGTAGGAATCTGCACAGAATTGTGTCATATTCACTTGCATGGATGTACCAAAGCATTTGCAACTTGTTCAAAGAAATGAGAAAATGCTTGTTTGATGTGCACAAGTGACACAAGGATGTAAGGATTGAACAAGAAGTTTTGATAATTTCAAATCGGATCTGAGAAATGTACCAAATTGACTTAGAAAAAACTGTATTTAAAGTGGGTGGGGGTACTTTTGGGGCAGTTTTGTTTCACCCAAGTGTCCCATTTCCACCCCTCTCAAACTGATGCATGGATGCATATAGCCAGAAACAATTCGTTTGATGCATGCAAAGAAGCAACACTGTGTGTCTCAAGAAGCATTTATTCATGATTACGTAGACATGCTTAAATTTCAAGGCCACACACTACACATTACACATGACATTACACATTTCATTAAATTTACATTTAGTCATTTAGCAGACGTTTTTATCCAAAGCGACTTACAGACGAGGAAAAATTGGAAGCAATTATAGCAATATAGGCAACAAAATGCATAAGTTAATTAAATCCAGTCCATTAAAGCCTAGCACAGTATACAAAGCAAAGAATAGTGAGGTAACTAAAAAAAAATCTTTTTTAAGAAGACATAAAAGAATTAGAGGTTAAAATCGGTCATCTACATTTTGACAGAAGATATGCATTTTCACACAATACACCGGCCTGTAGTGTTCTAGCAGTGTAAGGTTGAGAGCGGGTTTCTTCAGTAGCGGTGTGATGCAGGCCTCTTTGAACGCAGTGGGAAATGTCCCAGTGGTGAGCAAAGAGTTGATGATGTTGGTCAGACCAGGAACAACCGCTGGAGAGATGGCATGGAGGAGATGGGTGGGGATGGAATCCAGTGGGCAGGTGGTAGGGTGGTTGGAACCAATGATCTTGGAAACATCATTTTCAGACAGAGGAGAAAAGGCGGATGATGGTGGTGTAGAAATCTGGCTGTTGATGGCGGTAGTTTTCTTTACGAAGAACGATGCAAAATCATTAGCCGTTAACTCCGATGAAGGTGTGGGAGCAGGCGGACAGAGGAGAGCAGAGAAGGTTTTTAAGAGTGTGAGAGTCAGGAGAGTTGCTGATCTTCGAGTGGTTATAATCAGTTTTTGCAGAGGTGACGTCAACGGAGAAAGTAGAGAGAAGAGACTGGTAGAGAGAGAGGTCAGTATGGTCTTTTGACTTGGGCCATTTTCTCTCAACTGACTGGAGGCTGGTGCGATGCTCACGTGGTACATCTGATAACCAGGGGGCAGACAGGGATGCACGGGCTGGTCCAGATGTAGGAGGGCATAGGTTGTCCAAGCAGGATGTAAGCGTGGAACACAGAGTGTCTGTGGCACTGTTGGTATTCAAAAGAGAGAGCTCCTCAGAGGGGGGGAGTGCAGACAAGACAGCAGAGGAAAAGCAGGAGGGAGGGAATCCTGATAAGATCCCTGTGGAGAGTGCCAAAAGACTGTTTAGGTGTGAAAAGGGGCCGTCTGCAACACATTGAAGTTGTCTTGCAATCCTATGTGGAAAGAATTTAGTAATGCAAAACACTAAATTGAGTAAAATAAAATGCCACTGTTTACTTAAAGTATACTTACTGTATATTGTAAAACTAGTGCTTAAATGTCATGGGGGAATATACTATTCAACAGAGACCCATTATAATGCATTTTGATCAACATGACATAAGCAATTGATAATGTAGGAATCTGCACAGAATTGTGTCATATTCACTTGCATGGATGTACCAAAGCATTTGCAACTTGTTCAAAGAAATGAGAAAATGCTTGTTTGATGTGCACAAGTGACACAAGGATGTAAGGATTGAACAAGAAGTTTTGATAATTTCAAATCGGATCTGAGAAATGTACCAAATTGACTTAGATAAAACTGTATTTAAAGTGGGTGGGGGTACTTTTGGGGCAGTTTTGTTTCACCCAAGTGTCCCATTTCCACCCCTCTCAAACTGATGCATGGATGCATATAGCCAGAAACAATTTGTTTGATGCATGCAAAGAAGCAACACTGTGTGTCTCAAGAAGCATTTATTCATGATTACGTAGACATGCTAAAATTTCAAGGCCACACACTACACATTAGACATGACATTACACATTTCATAAAATTTACATTTAGTCATTTAGCAGACGTTTTTTATCCAAAGGACTTACAGACGAGGAAACATTGGAAGCAATTATAACAATATAGGCAACAAAATGCATAAGTTAATTAAATCCAGTCCATTAAAGCCTAGCACAGTAGACAAAGCTAAGAATAGTGAGGTAAGTAAAAAAATATTTTTTTAAGAAGACAGAAAAGAATTAGAGGTTAAAATCAGTCATCTACATTTTGACAGAAGATATGCATTTTCACACACTACACCTGCCTGTAGTGTTCTAGCAGTGTAAGGTTGAGAGTGGGTTTCTTCAGTAGCGGTGTGATGCAGGCCTCTTTGAACGCAGTGGGAAATGTCCCAGTGGTGAGCAAAGAGTTGATGATGTGGGTCAGACCAGGCACAACTGCTGGAGAGATGGCATGGAGGAGATGGGTGGGGATGGAATCCAGTGGGCAGGTGGTAGGGTGGTTGGAACCAATGACCTTGGAAACATCATTTTCAGACAGAGGAGAAAAGGCAGGTGATGTTGGTGTAGAAATCTGGCTGTTGATGGCGGAATTTTCTTTACGAAGAACGATGCAAAATCATTAGCCGTTAACTCCGATGAAGGTGTGGGAGCAGGCGGACAGAGGAGAGCAGAGAAGGTTTTTAAGAGTGTGAGAGTCAGGAGAGTTGCTGATCTTCGAGTGGTTATAATCAGTTTTTGCAGAGGTGACGTCAACGGAGAAAGTAGAGAGAAGAGGCTGGTAGAGAGAGAGGTCAGTATGGTCATTTGACTTGGGCCATTTTCTCTCAGCTGACTGGACGCTGGTGCGATGCTCACGTGGTACATCCGATAACCAGGGGGCAGACAGGGATGCACGGGCTGGTCCAGATGTAGGAGGGCATAGGTTGTCCAAGCAAGATGTAAGCGTGGAACACAGAGTGTCTGTGGCACTGTTGGTATTCAAAAGAGAGAGCTCCTCAGAGGGGGGGAGTGCAGACAAGACAGCAGAGGAAAAGCAGGAGGGAGGGAATCCTGATAAGATCCCTGTAGAGAGTGCCAAAAGACTGTTTAGGTGTGAAAAGGGGCCGTCTGCCTCACATTGAAGTTGTTTTGCAATCCTATGTTGAAAAAATTTAGTAATGCAAAACACTAAATTGATTAAAATAAAATGCCACTGTTTACTTAAAGTATACTTACTGTATATTGTAAAACTAGTGCTTAAATGTCATGGGGGATTATACTATTCAACAGAGACCCATTATAATGCATTTTGATCAACATGACATAAGCAATTGATAATGTAGGAATCTGCACAGAATTGTGTCATATTCACTTGCATGGATGTACCAAAGCATTTGCAACTTGTTCAAAGAAATGAAAAAATGCTTGTTTGATGCGCACAAGTGACACAAGGATGTAAGGATTGAACAAGAAGTTTTGAGAATTTCAAATCGGATCTGAGAAATGTACCCAATTGACTTAGAAAAAACTGTATTTAAAGTGAGTGGGGGTACTTTTGGGGCAGTTTTGTTTCACCCAAGTGTCCCATTTCCACCCCTCTCAAACTGATGCATGGATGCATATAGCCAGAAACAATTTGTTTGATGCATGCAAAGAAGCAACACTGTGTGTCTCAAGAAGCATTTATTCATGATTACGTAGACATGCTAAAATTTCAAGGCCACACACTACACATTACACATGACATTACACATTTCATAAAATTTACATTTAGTCATTTAGCAGACGTTTTTTATCCAAAGCGACTTACAGACGAGGAAACATTGGAAGCAATTATAACAATATAGGCGACAAAATGCATAAGTTAATTAAATCCAGTCCATTAAAGCCTAGCACAGTAGACAAAGCTAAGAATAGTGAGGTAAGTAAAAAAAATATTTTTTTAAGAAGACAGAAAAGAATTAGAGGTTAAAATCAGTCATCTACATTTTGACAGAAAATATGCATTTTCACACACTACACCTGCCTGTAGTGTTCTAGCAGTGTAAGGTTGAGAGTGGGTTTCTTCAGTAGCGGTGTGATGCAGACCTCTTTGAACGCAGTGGTAAATGTCCCAGTGGTGAGCAAAGAGTTGATGATGTGGGTCAGACCAGGCACAACTGCTGGAGAGATGGCATGGAGGAGATGGGTGGGGATGGAATCCAGTGGGCAGGTGGTAGGGTGGTTGGAACCAGGGACCTTGGAAACATCATTTTCAGACAGAGGAGAAAAGGCAGGTGATGTTGGTGTAGAAATCTGGCTGTTGATGGCGGTATTTTCTTTACGAAGAACGATGCAAAATCATTAGCCGTTAACTCCGATGAAGGTGTGGGAGCAGGCGGACAGAGGAGAGCAGAGAAGGTTTTTAAGAGTGTGTGAGAGTCAGGAGAGAGGTCAGTATGGTCTTTTGACTTGGGCCATTTTCTCTCAGCTGACTGGAGGCTGGTGCGATGCTCACGTGGTACATCCGATAACCAGGGGGCAGACAGGGATGCACGGGCTGGTCCAGATGTAGGAGGGCATAGGTTGTCCAAGCAAGATGTAAGCGTGGAACACAGAGTGTCTGTGGCACTGTTGGTATTCAAAAGAGAGAGCTCCTCAGAGGGGGGGAGTGCAGACAAGACAGCAGAGGAAAAGCAGGAGGGAGGGAATCCTGATGAGATCCCTGTAGAGAGTGCCAAAAGACTGTTTAGGTGTGAAAAGGGGCCGTCTGCAACACATTGAAGTTGTCTTGCAATCCTATGTGGAAAGAATTTAGTAATGCAAAACACTAAATTGAGTAAAATAAAATGCCACTGTTTACTTAAAGTATACTTACTGTATATTGTAAAACTAGTGCTTAAATGTCATGGGGGATTATACTATTCAACAGAGACCCATTATAATGCATTTTGATCAACATGACATAAGCAATTGATAATGTAGGAATCTGCACAGAATTGTGTCATATTCACTTGCATGGATGTACCAAAGCATTTGCAACTTGTTCAAAGAAATGAGAAAATGCTTGTTTGATGTGCACAAGTGACACAAGGATGTAAGGATTGAACAAGAAGTTTTGAGAATTTCAAATCGGATCTGAGAAATGTACCAAATTGACTTAGAAAAAAATGTATTTAAAGTGGGTGGGGGTACTTTTGGGGCAGTTTTGTTTCACCCAAGTGTCCCATTTCCACCCCTCTCAAACTGATGCATGGATGCATATAGCCAGAAACAATTCGTTTGATGCATGCAAAGAAGCAACACTGTGTGTCTCAAGAAGCATTTATTCATGATTACGTAGACATGCTTAAATTTCAAGGCCACACACTACACATTACACATTACATTACACATTTCATTAAATTTACATTTAGTCATTTAGCAGACGTTTTTATCCAAAGCGACTTACAGACGAGGAAACATTGGAAGCAATTATAGCAATATAGGCAACAAAATGCATAAGTTAATTAAATCCAGTCCATTAAAGCCTAGCACAGTATACAAAGCAAAGAATAGTGAGGCAACTAAAAAAAAATCTTTTTTAAGAAGACAGAAAAGAATTAGAGGTTAAAATCGGTCATCTACATTTTGACAGAAGATATGCATTTTCACACACTACACCGGCCTGTAGTGTTCTAGCAGTGTAAGGTTGAGAGCGGGTTTCTTCAGTGGCGGTGTGATGCAGGCCTCTTTGAACGCAGTGGGAAATGTCCCAGTGGTGAGCAAAGAGTTGATGATGTGGGTCAGACCAGGCACAACTGCTGGAGAGATGGCATGGAGGAGATGGGTGGGGATGGAATCCAGTGGGCAGGTGGTAGGGTGGTTGGAACCAATGACCTTGGAAACATCATTTTCAGACAGAGGAGAAAAGGCAGGTGATGTTGGTGTAGAAATCTGGCTGTTGATGGCGGTATTTTCTTTACGAAGAACGATGCAAAATCATTAGCCGTTAACTCCGATGAAGGTGTGGGAGCAGGCGGACAGAGGAGAGCAGAGAAGGTTTTTAAGAGTGTGTGAGAGTCAGGAGAGTTGCTGATCTTCGAGTGGTTATAATCAGTTTTTGCAGAGGTGACGTCAACGGAGAAAGTAGAGAGAAGAGACTGGTAGAGAGAGAGGTCAGTATGGTCTTTTGACTTGGGCCATTTTCTCTCAACTGACTGGAGGCTGGTGCGATGCTCACGTGGTACATCCGATAACCAGGGGGCAGACAGGGATGCACGGGCTGGTCCAGATGTAGGAGGGCATAGGTTGTCCAAGCAGGATGTAAGCGTGGAACACAGAGTGAAACACTAAATTGAGTAAAATAAAATGCCACTGTTTACTTAAAGTATACTTACTGTATATTGTAAAACTAGTGCTTAAATGTCATGAGGGATTATACTATTCAACAGAGACCCATTATAATGCATTTTGATCAACATGACATAAGCAATTGATAATGTAGGAATCTGCACAGAATTGTGTCATATTCACTTGCATGGATGTACCAAAGCATTTGCAACTTGTTCAAAGAAATGAGAAAATGCTTGTTTGATGTGCACAAGTGACACAAGGATGTAAGGATTGAACAAGAAGTTTTGAGAATTTCAAATCGGATCTGAGAAATGTACCCAATTGACTTAGAAAAAACTGTATTTAAAGTGGGTGGGGGTACTTTTGGGGCAGTTTTGTTTCACCCAAGTGTCCCATTTCCACCCCTCTCAAACTGATTCATGGATGCATATAGCCAGAAACAATTTGTCTGATGCATGCAAAGAAGCAACACTGTGTGTCTCAAGAAGCATTTATTCAAGATTACGTAGACATGCTAAAATTTCAAGGCCACACACTACACATTACACATGACATTACACATTTCATAAAATTTACATTTAGTCATTTAGCAGACGTTTTTATCCAAAGCGACTTACAGACGAGGAAACATTGGAAGCAATTATAACAATATAGGCAACAAAATGCATAAGTTAATTAAATCCAGTCCATTAAAGCCTAGCACAGTATACAAAGCTAAGAATAGTGAGGTAAGTAAAAAAAATATTTTTTTAAGAAGACAGAAAAGAATTAGAGGTTAAAATCAGTCATCTACATTTTGACTGAAGATATGCATTTTCACACACTACACCTGCCTGTAGTGTTCTAGCAGTGTAAGGTTGAGAGTGGGTTTCTTCAGTAGCGGTGTGATGCAGGCCTCTTTGAACGCAGTGGGAAATGTCCCAGTGGTGAGCAAAGAGTTGATGATGTGGGTCAGACCAGGCACAACTGCTGGAGAGATGGCATGGAGGAGATGGGTGGGGATGGAATCCAGTGGGCAGGTGGTAGGGTGGTTGGAACCAATGACCTTGGAAACATCATTTTCAGACAGAGGAGAAAAGGCGGGTGATGGTGGTTTAGAAATCTGGCTGTTGATGGCGGTAGTTTTCTTTACGAAGAACGATGCAAAATCATTAGCCGTTAACTCCGATGAAGGTGTGGGAGCAGGCGGACAGAGGAGAGCAGAGAAGGTTTTTAAGAGTGTGTGAGAGTCAGGAGAGAGGTCAGTATGGTCTTTTGACTTGGGCCATTTTCTCTCAGCTGACTGGAGGCTGGTGCGATGCTCACGTGGTACATCCGATAACCAGAGGGCAGACAGGGATGCACGGGCTGGTCCAGATGTAGGAGGGCATAGGTTGTCCAAGCAGGATGTAAGCGTGGAACACAGAGTGTCTGTGGCACTGTTGGTATTCAAAAGAGAGAGCTCCTCAGAGGGGGGGAGTGCAGACAAGACAGCAGAGGAAAAGCAGGAGGGAGGGAATCCTGATGAGATCCCTGTAGAGAGTGCCAAAAGACTGTTTAGGTGTGAAAAGGGGCCGTATGCAACACATTGAAGTTGTCTTGCAATCCTATGTGGAAAGAATTTAGTAATGCAAAACACTAAATTGAGTAAAATAAAATGCCACTGTTTACTTAAAGAATACTTACTGTATATTGTAAAACTAGTGCTTAAATGTCATGGGGGATTATACTATTCAACAGAGACCCATTATAATGCATTTTGATCAACATGACATAAACAATTGATAATGTAGGAATCTGCACAGAATTGTGTCATATTCACTTGCATGGATGTACCAAAGCATTTGCAACTTGTTCAAAGAAATGAGAAAATGCTTGTTTGATGTGCACAAGTGACACAAGGATGTAAGGATTGAACAAGAAGTTTTGATAATTTCAAATCGGATCTGAGAAATGTACCAAATTGACTTAGAAAAAACTGTATTTAAAGTGGGTGGGGGTACTTTTGGGGCAGTTTTGTTTCACCCAAGTGTCCCATTTCCACCCCTCTCAAACTGATGCATGGATGCATATAGCCAGAAACAATTTGTTTGATGCATGCAAAGAAGCAACACTGTGTGTCTCAAGAAGCATTTATTCATGATTACGTAGACATGCTAGAATTTCAAGGCCACACACTACACATGACATTACACATTTCATAAAATTTACATTTAGTAATTTAGCAGACGTTTTTATCCAAAGCTACTTACAGACGAGGAAACATTGGAAGCAATTATAACAATATAGGCAACAAAATGCATAAGTTAATTAAATCCAGTCCATTAAAGCCTAGCACAGTATACAAAGCTAAGAAGAGTGAGGTAACTAAAAACATTTTTTTTAAGAAGACAGAAAAGAATTAGAGGTTAAAATCGGTCATCTACATTTTGACAGAAGATATGCATTTTCACACACTACACCGGCCTGTAGTGTTCTAGCAGTGTAAGGTTGAGAGCGGGTTTCTTCAGTAGCGGTGTGATGCAGGCCTCTTTAAACGCAGTGGGAAATGTCCCAGTGGTGAGCAAAGAGTTGATGATGTGGGTCAGACCAGGCACAACTGCTGGAGAGATGGCATGGAGGAGATGGGTGGGGATGGAATCCAGTGGGCAGGTGGTAGGGTGGTTGGAATCAATGACCTTGGAAACATCATTTTCAGACAGAGGAGAAAAGGCGGGTGATGGTGGTGTAGAAATCTTGCTGTTGTTGGCGGTATTTTCTTTAAGAAGAACGATGCAAAATCATTAGCCGTTAACGCCGATGAAGGTGTGGGAGCAGGCGGACAGAGGAGAGCAGAGAAGGTTTTTAAGAGTGTGTGAGAGTCAGGAGAGAGGTCAGCATGGTGTTTTGACTTGGGCCATTTTCTCTCAGCTGACTGGAGGCTGGTGCGATGCTCACGTGGTACATCCGATAACCAGGGGGCAGACAGGGATGCACGGGCTGGTCCAGATGTAGGAGGGCATAGGTTGTCCTAGCAGGATGTAAGCGTGGAACACAGAGTGTCTGTGGCACTGTTGGTATTCAAAAGAGAGAGCTCCTCAGAGAGGGGGGAGTGCAGACAAGACAGCAGAGGAAAAGCAGGAGGGAGGGAATCCTGATGAGATCCCTGTAGAGAGTGCCAAAAGACTGTTTAGGTGTGAAAAGGGGCCGTATGCAACACATTGAAGTTGTCTTGCAATCCTATGTGGAAAGAATTTAGTAATGCAAAACACTAAATTGAGTAAAATAAAATGCCACTGTTTACTTAAAGAATACTTACTGTATATTGTAAAACTTGTGCTTAAATGTCATGGGGGATTATACTATTCAACAGAGACCCATTATAATGCATTTTGATCAACATGACATAAACAATTGATAATGTAGGAATCTGCACAGAATTGTGTCATATTCACTTGCATGGATGTACCAAAGCATTTGCAACTTGTTCAAAGAAATGAGAAAATGCTTGTTTGATGTGCACAAGTGACACAAGGATGTAAGGATTGAACAAGAAGTTTTGATCATTTCAAATCGGATCTGAGAAATGTACCAAATTGACTTAGAAAAAACTGTATTTAAAGTGGGTGGGGGTACTTTTGGGGCAGTTTTGTTTCACCCAAGTGTCCCATTTCCACCCCTCTCAAACTGATGCATGGATGCATATAGCCAGAAACAATTTGTTTGATGCATGCAAAGAAGCAACACTGTGTGTCTCAAGAAGCATTTATTCATGATTACGTAGACATGCTAAAATTTCAAGGCCACACACTACACATTACACATGACATTAAACATTTCATAAAATTTACATTTAGTAATTTAGCAGACGTTTTTATCCAAAGCTACTTACAGACGAGGAAACATTGGAAGCAATTATAACAATATAGGCAACAAAATGCATAAGTTAATTAAATCCAGTCCATTAAACAAAGCTAAGAAGAGTGAGGTAACTAAAAAAAATTTTTTTTTGAGAAGACAGAAAAGAATTAGAGGTTAAAATCGGTCATCTACATTTTGACAGAAGATATGCATTTTCACACACTACACCGGCCTGTAGTGTTCTAGCAGTGTAAGGTTGAGAGCGGGTTTCTTCAGTAGCGGTGTGATGCAGGCCTCTTTGAACGCAGTGGGAAATGTCCCAGTGGTGAGCAAAGAGTTGATTATGTGGGTCAGACCAGGCACAACTGCTGGAGAGATGGCATGGAGGAGATGGGTGGGGATGGAATCCAGTGGGCAGGTGGTAGGGTGGTTGGAACCAATGACCTTGGAAACATCATTTTCAGACAGAGGAGAAAAGGCGGGTGATGGTGGTGTAGAAATCTGGCTGTTGATGGCGGTAGTTTTCTTTCCAAAAAACGATGCAAAATCATTAGCCGTTAACTCAGATGAAGGTGTGGGAGCAGGCGGACAGAGGAGAGCAGAGAAGGTTTTTAAGAGTGTGAGAGTCAGGAGAGTTGCTGATCTTCGAGTGGTTATAATCAGTTTTTGCAGAGGTGACGTCAACGGAGAAAGTAGAGAGAAGAGACTGGTAGAGAGAGAGGTCAGTATGGTCTTTTGACTTGGGCCATTTTCTCTCAGCTGACTGGAGGCTGGTGCGATGCTCTCGTGGTACATCCGATACCCAGGGGGCAGACAGGGATGCACGGGCTGGTCCAGATGTAGGAGGGCATAGGTTGTCCAAGCAGGATGTAAGCGTGGAACACAGAGTGTCTGTGGCACTGTTGGTATTCAAAAGAGAGAGCTCCTCGGAGGGGGGGGAGTGCAGACAAGACAGCAGAGGAAAAGCAGGAGGGAGGGAATCCTGATAAGATCCCTGTAGACTGTTTAGGTGTGAAAAGGGGCCGTCTGCAACACATTGAAGTTGTCTTGCAATCCTATGTTGAAAAAATTTAGTAATGCAAAACACTAAATTGATTAAAATAAAATGCCACTGTTTACTTAAAGTATACTTACTGTATATTGTAAAACTAGTGCTTAAATGTCATGGGGGATTATACTATTCAACAGAGACCCATTATAATGCATTTTGATCAACATGACATAAGCAATTGATAATGTAGGAATCTGCACAGAATTGTGTGATATTCACTTGCATGGATGTACCAAAGCATTTGCAACTTGTTCAAAGAAATGAGAAAATGCTTGTTTGATGTGCACAAGTGACACAAGGATGTAAGGATTGAACAAGAAGTTTTGAGAATTTCAAATCGGATCTGAGAAATGTACCCAATTGACTTAGAAAAAACTGTATTTAAAGTGGGTGGGGGTACTTTTGGGGCAGTTTTGTTTCACCCAAGTGTCCCATTTCCACCCCTCTCAAACTGATGCATGGATGCATATAGCCAGAAACAATTTGTTTGATGCATGCAAAGAAGCAACACTGTGTGTCTCAAGAAGCATTTATTCAAGATTACGTAGACATTCTAAAATTTCAAGGCCACACATTACACATGACATTACACATTTCATAAAATTTACATTTAGTCATTTAGCAGACGTTTTTTTCCAAAGCGACTTACAGACGAGGAAACATTGGAAGCAATTATAATAATATAGGCAACAAAATGCATAAGTTAATTAAATCCAGTCCATTAAAGCCTAGCACAGAATACAAAGCTAAGAATAGTGAGGTAAGTAAAAAAATATTTTTTTAAGAAGACAGAAAAGAATTAGAGGTTAAAATCAGTCATCTACATTTTGACTGAAGATATGCATTTTCACACACTACACCTGCCTGTAGTGTTCTAGCAGTGTAAGGTTGAGAGTGGGTTTCTTCAGTAGCGGTGTGATGCAGGCCTCTTTGAACGCAGTGGGAAATGTCCCAGTGGTGAGCAAAGAGTTGATGATGTGGGTCAGACCAGGCACAACTGCTGGAGAGATGGCATGGAGGAGATGGGTGGGGATGGAATCCAGTGGGCAGGTGGTAGGGTGGTTGGAACCAATGACCTTGGAAACATCATTTTCAGACAGAGGAGAAAAGGCGGGTGATGGTGGTGTAGAAATCTGGCTGTTGATGGCGGTAGTTTTCTTTACGAAGAACGAAGCAAAATCATTAGCCGTTAACTCCGATGAAGGTGTGGGAGCAGGCGGACAGAGGAGAGCAGAGAAGGTTTTAAGAGTGTGTGAGAGTCAGGAGAGAGGTCAGTATGGTCTTTTGACTTGGGCCATTTTCTCTCAAATTACTGGAGGCTGGTGCGATGCTCACGTGGTACATCCGATAACCAGGGGGCAGACAGGGATGCACGGGCTGGTCCAGATGTAGGAGGGCATAGGTTGTCCAAGCAGGATGTAAGCGTGGAACACAGAGTGTCTGTGGCACTGTTGGTATTCAAAAGAGAGAGCTCCTCAGAGGGGGGGAGTGCAGACAAGACAGCAGAGGAAAAGCAGGAGGGAGGGAATCCTGATGAGATTCCTGTAGAGAGTGCCAAAAGACTGTTTAGGTGTGAAAAGGGGCCGTCTGCAACACATTGAAGTTGTCTTGCAATCCTATGTGGAAAGAATTTAGTAATGCAAAACACTAAATTGAGTAAAATAAAATGCCACTGTTTACTTAAAGTATACTTACTGTATATTGTAAAACTAGTGCTTAAATGTCATGGGGGATTATACTATTCAACAGAGACCCATTATAATGCATTTTGATCAACATGACATAAGCAATTGATAATGTAGGAATCTGCACAGAATTGTGTCATATTCACTTGCATGGATGTACCAAAGCATTTGCAACTTGTTCAAAGAAATTAGAAAATGCTTGTTTGATGTGCACAAGTGACACAAGGATGTAAGGTAGAACAATAAGTTTTGAGAATTTCAAATCGGATCTGAGAAATGTACCAAATTGACTTAGAAAAAACTGTATTTAAAGTGGGTGGGGGTACTTTTGGGGCAGTTTTGTTTCACCCAATTGTCCCATTTCCACCCCTCTCAAACTGATGCATGGATGCATATAGCCAGAAACAATTCGTTTGATGCATGCAAAGAAGCAACACTGTGTGTCTCAAGAAGCATTTATTCATGATTACGTAGACATGCTAAAATTTCAAGGCCACACACTACACATTACATTACACATTTCATAAAATTTACATTTAGTCATTTAGCAGACGTTTTTATCCAAAGCGACTTACAGACGAGGAAACATTGGAAGCAATTATAACAATATAGGCAACAAAATGCATAAGTTAATTAAATCCAGTCCATTAAAGCCTAGCACAGTAGACAAAGCTAAGAATAGTGAGGTAAGTAAAAAAAATATTTTTTTAAGAAGACAGAAAAGAATTAGAGGTTAAAATCAGTCATCTACATTTTGACAGAAGATATGCATTTTCACACACTACACCTGCCTCTAGTGTTCTAGCAGTGTAAGGTTGAGAGTGGGTGTCTTCACTAGCGGTGTGATGCAGGCCTCTTTGAACGCAGTGGGAAATGTCCCAGTGGTGAGCAAAGAGTTGATGATGTGGGTCAGACCAGGCACAACTGCTGGAGAGATGGCATGGAGGAGATGGGTGGGGATGGAATCCAGTGGGCAGGTGGTAGGGTGGTTGGAACCAATGACCTTGGAAACATCATTTTCAGACAGAGGAGAAAAGGCGGGTGATGGTGGTGTACAAATCTGGCTGTTGATGGCGGTAGTTTTCTTTACGAAGAACGATGCAAAATCATTAGCCGTTAACTCGGATGAAGGTGTGGGAGCAGGCGGACAGAGGAGAGCAGAGAAGGTTTTTAAGAGTGTGTGAGAGTCAGGAGAGAGGTCAGTATGGTCTTTTGACTTGGGCCATTTTCTCTCAGCTGACTGGAGGCTGGTGCGATGCTCACGTGGTACATCCGATAACCAGGGGGCAGACAGGGATGCACGGGCTGGTCCAGATGTAGGAGGGCATAGGTTGTCCAAGCAGGATGTAAGCGTGGAACACAGAGTGTCTGTGGCACTGTTGGTATTCAAAAGAGAGAGCTCCTCAGAGGGGGGGAGTGCAGACAAGACAGCAGAGGAAAAGCAGGAGGGAGGGAATCCTGATGAGATCCCTGTAGAGAGTGCCAAAAGACTGTTTAGGTGTGAAAAGGGGCCGTCTACAACACATTGAAGTTGTCTTGCAATCCTATGTGGAAAGAATTTAGTAATGCAAAACACTAAATTGAGTAAAATAAAAGGCCACTGTTTACTTAAAGTATACTTACTGTATATTGTAAAACTAGTGCTTAAATGTCATGGGGGATTATACTATTCAACAGTGACCCATTATAATGCATTTTGATCAACATGACATAAGCAATTGATAATGTAGGAATCTGCACAGAATTGTGTCATATTCACTTGCATGGATGTACCAAAGCATTTGCAACTTGTTCAAAGAAATTAGAAAATGCTTGTTTGATGTGCACAAGTGACAAAAGGATGTAAGGATTGAACAAGAAGTTTTGAGAATTTCAAATCGGATCTGAGAAATGTACCCAATTGACTTAGAAAAAACTGTATTTAAAGTGGGTGGGGGTACTTTTGGGGCAGTTTTGTTTCACCCAAGTGTCCCATTTCCACCCCTCTCAAACTGATGCATGGATGCATATAGCCAGAAACAATTTGTTTGATGCATGCAAAGAAGCAACACTGTGTGTCTCAAGAAGCATTTATTCATGATTACGTAGATATGCTAAAATTTCAAGGCCACACACTACACATTACACATGACATTACACATTTCATAAAATTTACATTTAGTCATTTAGCAGACGTTTTTATCCAAAGCGACTTACAGACGAGGAAACATTTGAAGCAATTATAACAATATAGGCAACAAAATGCATAAGTTAATTAAATCCAGTCCATTAAAGCCTAGCACAGTAGACAAAGCTAAGAATAGTGAGGTAAGTAAAAAAAATATTTTTTTAAGAAGACAGAAAAGAATTAGAGGTTAAAATCAGTCATCTACATTTTGACAGAAGATATGCATTTTCACACACTACACCTGCCTGTAGTTTTCTAGCAGTGTAAGGTTGAGAGTGGGTTTCTTCAGTAGCGGTGTGATGCAGGCCTCTTTGAACGCAGTGGGAAATGTCCCAGTGGTGAGCAAAGAGTTGATGATGTGGGTCAGACCAGGCACAACTGCTGGAGAGATGGCATGGAGGAGATGGGTGGGGATGGAATCCAGTGGGCAGGTGGTAGGGTGGTTGGAACCAATGACCTTGGAAACATCATTTTCAGACAGAGGAGAAAAGGCGGGTGATGGTGGTGTACAAATCTGGCTGTTGATGGCGGTAGTTTTCTTTACGAAGAACGATGCAAAATCATTAGCTGTTAACTCGGATGAAGGTGTGGGAGCAGGCGGACAGAGGAGAGCAGAGAAGGTTTTTAAGAGTGTGTGAGAGTCAGGAGAGAGGTCAGTATGGTCTTTTGACTTGGGCCATTTTCTCTCAGCTGACTGGAGGCTGGTGCGATGCTCACGTGGTACATCCGATAACCAGGGGGCAGACAGGGATGCACGGGCTGGTCCAGATGTAGGAGGGCATAGGTTGTCCAAGCAGGATGTAAGCGTGGAACACAGAGTGTCTGTGGCACTGTTGGTATTCAAAAGAGAGAGCTCCTCAGAGGGGGGGAGTGCAGACAAGACAGCAGAGGAAAAGCAGGAGGGAGGGAATCCTGATGAGATCCCTGTAGAGAGTGCCAAAAGACTGTTTAGGTGTGAAAAGGGGCCGTCTACAACACATTGAAGTTGTCTTGCAATCCTATGTGGAAAGAATTTAGTAATGCAAAACACTAAATTGAGTAAAATAAAAGGCCACTGTTTACTTAAAGTATACTTACTGTATATTGTAAAACTAGTGCTTAAATGTCATGGGGGATTATACTATTCAACAGTGACCCATTATAATGCATTTTGATCAACATGACATAAGCAATTGATAATGTAGGAATCTGCACAGAATTGTGTCATATTCACTTGCATGGATGTACCAAAGCATTTGCAACTTGTTCAAAGAAATTAGAAAATGCTTGTTTGATGTGCACAAGTGACAAAAGGATGTAAGGATTGAACAAGAAGTTTTGAGAATTTCAAATCGGATCTGAGAAATGTACCCAATTGACTTAGAAAAAACTGTATTTAAAGTGGGTGGGGGTACTTTTGGGGCAGTTTTGTTTCACCCAAGTGTCCCATTTCCACCCCTCTCAAACTGATGCATGGATGCATATAGCCAGAAACAATTTGTTTGATGCATGCAAAGAAGCAACACTGTGTGTCTCAAGAAGCATTTATTCATGATTACGTAGATATGCTAAAATTTCAAGGCCACACACTACACATTACACATGACATTACACATTTCATAAAATTTACATTTAGTCATTTAGCAGACGTTTTTATCCAAAGCGACTTACAGACGAGGAAACATTTGAAGCAATTATAACAATATAGGCAACAAAATGCATAAGTTAATTAAATCCAGTCCATTAAAGCCTAGCACAGTAGACAAAGCTAAGAATAGTGAGGTAAGTAAAAAAAATATTTTTTTAAGAAGACAGAAAAGAATTAGAGGTTAAAATCAGTCATCTACATTTTGACAGAAGATATGCATTTTCACACACTACACCTGCCTGTAGTTTTCTAGCAGTGTAAGGTTGAGAGTGGGTTTCTTCAGTAGCGGTGTGATGCAGGCCTCTTTGAACGCAGTGGGAAATGTCCCAGTGGTGAGCAAAGAGTTGATGATGTTGGTCAGACCAGGCACAACTGCTGGAGAGATGGCATGGAGGAGATGGGTGGGGATGGAATCCAGTGGGCAGGTGGTAGGGTGGTTGGAACCAATGACCTTGGAAACATCATTTTCAGACAGAGGAGAAAAGGCGGGTGATGGTGGTGTAGAAATCTGGCTGTTGATGGCGGTAGTTTTCTTTACGAAGACCGATGCAAAATCATTAGCCGTTAACTCCGATGAAGGTGTGGGAGCAGGCGGACAGAGGAGAGCAGAGAAGGTTTTTAAGAGTGTGAGAGTCAGGAGAGTTGCTGATCTTCGAGTGGTTATAATCAGTTTTTGCAGAGGTGACGTCAACGAAGAAAGTAGAGAGAAGAGACTGGTAGAGAGAGAGGTCAGTATGGTCTTTTGACTTGGGCCATTTTCTCTCAGCTGACTGGAGGCTGGTGCGATGCTCACGTGGTACATCCGATAACCAGGGGGCAGACAGGGATGCACGGGCTGGTCCAGATGTAGGAGGGCATAGGTTGTCCAAGCAGGATGTAAGCGTGGAACACAGAGTGTCTGTGGCACTGTTGGTATTCAAAAGAGAGAGCTCCTCAGAGGGGGGGGGAGTGCAGACAAGACAGCAGAGGAAAAGCAGGAGGGAGGGAATCCTGATAAGATCCCTGTAGACTGTTTAGGTGTGAAAAGGGGCCGTCTGCAACACATTGAAGTTGTCTTGCAATCCTATGTTGAAAAAATGTAGTAATGCAAAACACTAAATTGATTTAAATAAAATGCCCCTGTTTACTTAAAGTATACTTACTGTATATTGTAAAACTAGTGCTTAAATGTCATGGGGGATTATACTATTCAACAGAGACCCATTATAATGCATTTTGATCAACATGACATAAGCAATTGATAATGTAGGAATCTGCACAGAATTGTGTCATATTCACTTGCATGGATGTACCAAAGCATTTGCAACTTGTTCAAAGAAATGAGAAAATGCTTGTTTGATGTGCACTAGTGACACAAGGATGTAAGGATTGAACAAGAAGTTTTGATAATTTCAAATCGGATCTGAAAAATGTACCAAATTGACTTAGAAAAAACTGTATTTAAAGTGGGTGGGGGTACTTTTGGGGCAGTTTTGTTTCACCCAAGTGTCCCATTTCCACCCCTCTCAAACTGATGCATGGATGCATATAGCCAGAAACAATTTGTTTGATGCATGCAAAGAAGCAACACTGTGTGTCTCAAGAAGCATTTATTCAAGATTACGTAGACATGCTAAAATTTCAAGGCCACACACTACACATTACACATGACATTACACATTTCATTAAATTTACATTTAGTCATTTAGCAGACGTTTTTATCCAAAGCGACTTACAGACGAGGAAACATTGGAAGCAATTATAGCAATATAGGCAACAAAATGCATAAGTTAATTAAATACAGTCCATTAAAGCCTAGCACAGTATACAAAGCTAAGAATAGTGAGGTAAGTAAAAAAAATATTTTTTTAAGAAGACAGAAAAGAATTAGAGGTTAAAATCAGTCATCTACATTTTGACAGAAGATATGCATTTTCACACACTACACCGGCCTGTAGTGTTCTATTAGTGTAAGGTTGAGAGCGGGTTTCTTCAGTAGCTGTGTGATGCAGGCCTCTTTGAACGCAGTGGGAAATGTCCCAGTGGTGAGCAAAGAGTTGATGATGTGGGTCAGACCAGGCACAACTGCTGGAGAGATGGCATGGAGGAGATGGGTGGGGATGGAATCCAGTGGGCAGGTGGTAGGGTGGTTGGAACCAATGACCTTGGAAACATCATTTTCAGACGGAGGAGAAAAGGCGGGTGATGGTGGTGTAGAAATCTGGCTGTTGATGGCGGTAGTTTTCTTTACGAAGAACGATGCAAAATCATTAGCCGTTAACTCCGATGAAGGTGTGGGAGCAGGCGGACAGAGGAGAGCAGAGAAGGTTTTTAAGAGTGTGTGAGAGTCAGGAGAGAGGTCAGTATGGTCTTTTGACTTGGGCCATTTTCTCTCAATTGACTGGAGGCTGGTGCGATGCTCACGTGGTACATCCGATAACCAGGGGGCAGACAGGGATGCACGGGCTGGTCCAGATGTAGGAGGGCATAGGTTGTCCAAGCAGGATGTAAGCGTGGAACACAGAGTGTCTGTGGCACTGTTGGTATTCAAAAGAGAGAGCTCCTCAGAGGGGGGGAGTGCAGACAAGACAGCAGAGGAAAAGCAGGAGGGAGGGAATCCTGATGAGATTCCTGTAGAGAGTGCCAAAAGACTGTTTAGGTGTGAAAAGGGGCCGTATGCAACACATTGAAGTTGTCTTGCAATCCTATGTGGAAAGAATTTGGTAATGCAAAACACTAAATTGAGTAAAATAAAATGCCACTGTTAACTTAAAGTATACTTACTGTATATTGTAAAACTAGTGCTTAAATGTCATGGGGGATTATACTATTCAACAGAGACCCATTATAATGCATTTTGATCAACATGACATAAGCAATTGATAATGTAGGAATCTGCACAGAATTGTGTCATATTCACTTGCATGGATGTACCAAAGCATTTGCAACTTGTTCAAAGAAATGAGAAAATGCTTGTTTGATGTGCACAAGTGACACAAGGATGTAAGGATTGAACAAGAAGTTTTGAGAATTTCAAATCGGATCTGAGAAATGTACCAAATTGACTTAGAAAAAACTGTATTTAAAGTCGGTGGGGGTACTTTTGGGGCAGTTTTGTTTCACCCAAGTGTCCCATTTCCACCCCTCTCAAACTGATGCATGGATGCATATAGCCAGAAACAATTTGTTTGATGCATGCAAAGAAGCAACACTGTGTGTCTCAAGAAGCATTTATTCATGATTACGTAGACATGCTAAAATTTCAAGGCCACACACTACACATTACACATGACATTACACATTTCATAAAATTTACATTTAGTAATTTAGCAGACGTTTTTATCCAAAGCTACTTACAGACGAGGAAACATTGGAAGCAATTATAACAATATAGGCAACAAAATGCATAAGTTAATTAAATCCAGTCCATTAAAGCCTAGCACAGTATACAAAGCTAAGAAGAGTGAGGTAACTAAAAACATTTTTTTTAAGAAGACAGAAAAGAATTAGAGGTTAAAATCGGTCATCTACATTTTGACAGAAGATATGCATTTTCACACACTACACCGGCCTGTAGTGTTCTAGCAGTGTAAGGTTGAGAGCGGGTTTCTTCAGTAGCGGTGTGATGCAGGCCTCTTTAAACGCAGTGGGAAATGTCCCAGTGGTGAGCAAAGAGTTGATGATGTGGGTCAGACCAGGCACAACTGCTGGAGAGATGGCATGGAGGAGATGGGTGGGGATGGAATCCAGTGGGCAGGTGGTAGGGTGGTTGGAATCAATGACCTTGGAAACATCATTTTCAGACAGAGGAGAAAAGGCGGGTGATGGTGGTGTAGAAATCTTGCTGTTGATGGCGGTATTTTCTTTAAGAAGAACGATGCAAAATCATTAGCCGTTAACGCCGATGAAGGTGTGGGAGCAGGCGGACAGAGGAGAGCAGAGAAGGTTTTTAAGAGTGTGTGAGAGTCAGGAGAGAGGTCAGCATGGTGTTTTGACTTGGGCCATTTTCTCTCAGCTGACTGGAGGCTGGTGCGATGCTCACGTGGTACATCCGATAACCAGGGGGCAGACAGGGATGCACGGGCTGGTCCAGATGTAGGAGGGCATAGGTTGTCCTAGCAGGATGTAAGCGTGGAACACAGAGTGTCTGTGGCACTGTTGGTATTCAAAAGAGAGAGCTCCTCAGAGAGGGGGGAGTGCAGACAAGACAGCAGAGGAAAAGCAGGAGGGAGGGAATCCTGATGAGATCCCTGTAGAGAGTGCCAAAAGACTGTTTAGGTGTGAAAAGGGGCCGTATGCAACACATTGAAGTTGTCTTGCAATCCTATGTGGAAAGAATTTAGTAATGCAAAACACTAAATTGAGTAAAATAAAATGCCACTGTTTACTTAAAGAATACTTACTGTATATTGTAAAACTTGTGCTTAAATGTCATGGGGGATTATACTATTCAACAGAGACCCATTATAATGCATTTTGATCAACATGACATAAACAATTGATAATGTAGGAATCTGCACAGAATTGTGTCATATTCACTTGCATGGATGCACCAAAGCATTTGCAACTTGTTCAAAGAAATGAGAAAATGCTTGTTTGATGTGCACAAGTGACACAAGGATGTAAGGATTGAACAAGAAGTTTTGATAATTTCAAATCGGATCTGAGAAATGTACCAAATTGACTTAGAAAAAACTGTATTTAAAGTGGGTGGGGGTACTTTTGGGGCAGTTTTGTTTCACCCAAGTGTCCCATTTCCACCCCTCTCAAACTGATGCATGGATGCATATAGCCAGAAACAATTTGTTTGATGCATGCAAAGAAGCAACACTGTGTGTCTCAAGAAGCATTTATTCATGATTACGTAGACATGCTAAAATTTCAAGGCCACACACTACACATTACACATGACATTAAACATTTCATAAAATTTACATTTAGTAATTTAGCAGACGTTTTTATCCAAAGCTACTTACAGACGAGGAAACATTGGAAGCAATTATAACAATATAGGCAACAAAATGCATAAGTTAATTAAATCCAGTCCATTAAACAAAGCTAAGAAGAGTGAGGTAACTAAAAAAAATTTTTTTTTGAGAAGACAGAAAAGAATTAGAGGTTAAAATCGGTCATCTACATTTTGACAGAAGATATGCATTTTCACACACTACACCGGCCTGTAGTGTTCTAGCAGTGTAAGGTTGAGAGCGGGTTTCTTCAGTAGCGGTGTGATGCAGGCCTCTTTGAACGCAGTGGGAAATGTCCCAGTGGTGAGCAAAGAGTTGATTATGTGGGTCAGACCAGGCACAACTGCTGGAGAGATGGCATGGAGGAGATGGGTGGGGATGGAATCCAGTGGGCAGGTGGTAGGGTGGTTGGAACCAATGACCTTGGAAACATCATTTTCAGACAGAGGAGAAAAGGCGGGTGATGGTGGTGTAGAAATCTGGCTGTTGATGGCGGTAGTTTTCTTTCCAAAAAACGATGCAAAATCATTAGCCGTTAACTCAGATGAAGGTGTGGGAGCAGGCGGACAGAGGAGAGCAGAGAAGGTTTTTAAGAGTGTGAGAGTCAGGAGAGTTGCTGATCTTCGAGTGGTTATAATCAGTTTTTGCAGAGGTGACGTCAACGGAGAAAGTAGAGAGAAGAGACTGGTAGAGAGAGAGGTCAGTATGGTCTTTTGACTTGGGCCATTTTCTCTCAGCTGACTGGAGGCTGGTGCGATGCTCTCGTGGTACATCCGATACCCAGGGGGCAGACAGGGATGCACGGGCTGGTCCAGATGTAGGAGGGCATAGGTTGTCCAAGCAGGATGTAAGCGTGGAACACAGAGTGTCTGTGGCACTGTTGGTATTCAAAAGAGAGAGCTCCTCGGAGGGGGGGGAGTGCAGACAAGACAGCAGAGGAAAAGCAGGAGGGAGGGAATCCTGATAAGATCCCTGTAGACTGTTTAGGTGTGAAAAGGGGCCGTCTGCAACACATTGAAGTTGTCTTGCAATCCTATGTTGAAAAAATTTAGTAATGCAAAACACTAAATTGATTAAAATAAAATGCCACTGTTTACTTAAAGTATACTTACTGTATATTGTAAAACTAGTGCTTAAATGTCATGGGGGATTATACTATTCAACAGAGACCCATTATAATGCATTTTGATCAACATGACATAAGCAATTGATAATGTAGGAATCTGCACAGAATTGTGTGATATTCACTTGCATGGATGTACCAAAGCATTTGCAACTTGTTCAAAGAAATGAGAAAATGCTTGTTTGATGTGCACAAGTGACACAAGGATGTAAGGATTGAACAAGAAGTTTTGAGAATTTCAAATCGGATCTGAGAAATGTACCCAATTGACTTAGAAAAAACTGTATTTAAAGTGGGTGGGGGTACTTTTGGGGCAGTTTTGTTTCACCCAAGTGTCCCATTTCCACCCCTCTCAAACTGATGCATGGATGCATATAGCCAGAAACAATTTGTTTGATGCATGCAAAGAAGCAACACTGTGTGTCTCAAGAAGCATTTATTCAAGATTACGTAGACATTCTAAAATTTCAAGGCCACACATTACACATGACATTACACATTTCATAAAATTTACATTTAGTCATTTAGCAGACGTTTTTTTCCAAAGCGACTTACAGACGAGGAAACATTGGAAGCAATTATAATAATATAGGCAACAAAATGCATAAGTTAATTAAATCCAGTCCATTAAAGCCTAGCACAGAATACAAAGCTAAGAATAGTGAGGTAAGTAAAAAAATATTTTTTTAAGAAGACAGAAAAGAATTAGAGGTTAAAATCAGTCATCTACATTTTGACTGAAGATATGCATTTTCACACACTACACCTGCCTGTAGTGTTCTAGCAGTGTAAGGTTGAGAGTGGGTTTCTTCAGTAGCGGTGTGATGCAGGCCTCTTTGAACGCAGTGGGAAATGTCCCAGTGGTGAGCAAAGAGTTGATGATGTGGGTCAGACCAGGCACAACTGCTGGAGAGATGGCATGGAGGAGATGGGTGGGGATGGAATCCAGTGGGCAGGTGGTAGGGTGGTTGGAACCAATGACCTTGGAAACATCATTTTCAGACAGAGGAGAAAAGGCGGGTGATGGTGGTGTAGAAATCTGGCTGTTGATGGCGGTAGTTTTCTTTACGAAGAACGAAGCAAAATCATTAGCCGTTAACTCCGATGAAGGTGTGGGAGCAGGCGGACAGAGGAGAGCAGAGAAGGTTTTAAGAGTGTGTGAGAGTCAGGAGAGAGGTCAGTATGGTCTTTTGACTTGGGCCATTTTCTCTCAAATTACTGGAGGCTGGTGCGATGCTCACGTGGTACATCCGATAACCAGGGGGCAGACAGGGATGCACGGGCTGGTCCAGATGTAGGAGGGCATAGGTTGTCCAAGCAGGATGTAAGCGTGGAACACAGAGTGTCTGTGGCACTGTTGGTATTCAAAAGAGAGAGCTCCTCAGAGGGGGGGAGTGCAGACAAGACAGCAGAGGAAAAGCAGGAGGGAGGGAATCCTGATGAGATTCCTGTAGAGAGTGCCAAAAGACTGTTTAGGTGTGAAAAGGGGCCGTCTGCAACACATTGAAGTTGTCTTGCAATCCTATGTGGAAAGAATTTAGTAATGCAAAACACTAAATTGAGTAAAATAAAATGCCATTGTTTACTTAAAGTATACTTACTGTATATTGTAAAACTAGTGCTTAAATGTCATGGGGGATTATACTATTCAACAGAGACCCATTATAATGCATTTTGATCAACATGACATAAGCAATTGATAATGTAGGAATCTGCACAGAATTGTGTCATATTCACTTGCATGGATGTACCAAAGCATTTGCAACTTGTTCAAAGAAATTAGAAAATGCTTGTTTGATGTGCACAAGTGACACAAGGATGTAAGGATTGAACAATAAGTTTTGAGAATTTCAAATCGGATCTGAGAAATGTACCAAATTGACTTAGAAAAAACTGTATTTAAAGTGGGTGGGGGTACTTTTGGGGCAGTTTTGTTTCACCCAATTGTCCCATTTCCACCCCTCTCAAACTGATGCATGGATGCATATAGCCAGAAACAATTCGTTTGATGCATGCAAAGAAGCAACACTGTGTGTCTCAAGAAGCATTTATTCATGATTACGTAGACATGCTAAAATTTCAAGGCCACACACTACACATTACATTACACATTTCATAAAATTTACATTTAGTCATTTAGCAGACGTTTTTATCCAAAGCGACTTACAGACGAGGAAACATTGGAAGCAATTATAACAATATAGGCAACAAAATGCATAAGTTAATTAAATCCAGTCCATTAAAGCCTAGCACAGTAGACAAAGCTAAGAATAGTGAGGTAAGTAAAAAAAATATTTTTTTAAGAAGACAGAAAAGAATTAGAGGTTAAAATCAGTCATCTACATTTTGACAGAAGATATGCATTTTCACACACTACACCTGCCTCTAGTGTTCTAGCAGTGTAAGGTTGAGAGTGGGTGTCTTCACTAGCGGTGTGATGCAGGCCTCTTTGAACGCAGTGGGAAATGTCCCAGTGGTGAGCAAAGAGTTGATGATGTGGGTCAGACCAGGCACAACTGCTGGAGAGATGGCATGGAGGAGATGGGTGGGGATGGAATCCAGTGGGCAGGTGGTAGGGTGGTTGGAACCAATGACCTTGGAAACATCATTTTCAGACAGAGGAGAAAAGGCGGGTGATGGTGGTGTACAAATCTGGCTGTTGATGGCGGTAGTTTTCTTTACGAAGAACGATGCAAAATCATTAGCCGTTAACTCGGATGAAGGTGTGGGAGCAGGCGGACAGAGGAGAGCAGAGAAGGTTTTTAAGAGTGTGTGAGAGTCAGGAGAGAGGTCAGTATGGTCTTTTGACTTGGGCCATTTTCTCTCAGCTGACTGGAGGCTGGTGCGATGCTCACGTGGTACATCCGATAACCAGGGGGCAGACAGGGATGCACGGGCTGGTCCAGATGTAGGAGGGCATAGGTTGTCCAAGCAGGATGTAAGCGTGGAACACAGAGTGTCTGTGGCACTGTTGGTATTCAAAAGAGAGAGCTCCTCAGAGGGGGGGAGTGCAGACAAGACAGCAGAGGAAAAGCAGGAGGGAGGGAATCCTGATGAGATCCCTGTAGAGAGTGCCAAAAGACTGTTTAGGTGTGAAAAGGGGCCGTCTACAACACATTGAAGTTGTCTTGCAATCCTATGTGGAAAGAATTTAGTAATGCAAAACACTAAATTGAGTAAAATAAAAGGCCACTGTTTACTTAAAGTATACTTACTGTATATTGTAAAACTAGTGCTTAAATGTCATGGGGGATTATACTATTCAACAGTGACCCATTATAATGCATTTTGATCAACATGACATAAGCAATTGATAATGTAGGAATCTGCACAGAATTGTGTCATATTCACTTGCATGGATGTACCAAAGCATTTGCAACTTGTTCAAAGAAATTAGAAAATGCTTGTTTGATGTGCACAAGTGACAAAAGGATGTAAGGATTGAACAAGAAGTTTTGAGAATTTCAAATCGGATCTGAGAAATGTACCCAATTGACTTAGAAAAAACTGTATTTAAAGTGGGTGGGGGTACTTTTGGGGCAGTTTTGTTTCACCCAAGTGTCCCATTTCCACCCCTCTCAAACTGATGCATGGATGCATATAGCCAGAAACAATTTGTTTGATGCATGCAAAGAAGCAACACTGTGTGTCTCAAGAAGCATTTATTCATGATTACGTAGATATGCTAAAATTTCAAGGCCACACACTACACATTACACATGACATTACACATTTCATAAAATTTACATTTAGTCATTTAGCAGACGTTTTTATCCAAAGCGACTTACAGACGAGGAAACATTTGAAGCAATTATAACAATATAGGCAACAAAATGCATAAGTTAATTAAATCCAGTCCATTAAAGCCTAGCACAGTAGACAAAGCTAAGAATAGTGAGGTAAGTAAAAAAAATATTTTTTTAAGAAGACAGAAAAGAATTAGAGGTTAAAATCAGTCATCTACATTTTGACAGAAGATATGCATTTTCACACACTACACCTGCCTGTAGTTTTCTAGCAGTGTAAGGTTGAGAGTGGGTTTCTTCAGTAGCGGTGTGATGCAGGCCTCTTTGAACGCAGTGGGAAATGTCCCAGTGGTGAGCAAAGAGTTGATGATGTGGGTCAGACCAGGCACAACTGCTGGAGAGATGGCATGGAGGAGATGGGTGGGGATGGAATCCAGTGGGCAGGTGGTAGGGTGGTTGGAACCAATGACCTTGGAAACATCATTTTCAGACAGAGGAGAAAAGGCGGGTGATGGTGGTGTACAAATCTGGCTGTTGATGGCGGTAGTTTTCTAAACGAAGAACGATGCAAAATCATTAGCTGTTAACTCGGATGAAGGTGTGGGAGCAGGCGGACAGAGGAGAGCAGAGAAGGTTTTTAAGAGTGTGTGAGAGTCAGGAGAGAGGTCAGTATGGTCTTTTGACTTGGGCCATTTTCTCTCAGCTGACTGGAGGCTGGTGCGATGCTCACGTGGTACATCCGATAACCAGGGGGCAGACAGGGATGCACGGGCTGGTCCAGATGTAGGAGGGCATAGGTTGTCCAAGCAGGATGTAAGCGTGGAACACAGAGTGTCTGTGGCACTGTTGGTATTCAAAAGAGAGAGCTCCTCAGAGGGGGGGGGAGTGCAGACAAGACAGCAGAGGAAAAGCAGGAGGGAGGGAATCCTGATAAGATCCCTGTAGACTGTTTAGGTGTGAAAAGGGGCCGTCTGCAACACATTGAAGTTGTCTTGCAATCCTATGTTGAAAAAATGTAGTAATGCAAAACACTAAATTGATTTAAATAAAATGCCCCTGTTTACTTAAAGTATACTTACTGTATATTGTAAAACTAGTGCTTAAATGTCATGGGGGATTATACTATTCAACAGAGACCCATTATAATGCATTTTGATCAACATGACATAAGCAATTGATAATGTAGGAATCTGCACAGAATTGTGTCATATTCACTTGCATGGATGTACCAAAGCATTTGCAACTTGTTCAAAGAAATGAGAAAATGCTTGTTTGATGTGCACTAGTGACACAAGGATGTAAGGATTGAACAAGAAGTTTTGATAATTTCAAATCGGATCTGAAAAATGTACCAAATTGACTTAGAAAAAACTGTATTTAAAGTGGGTGGGGGTACTTTTGGGGCAGTTTTGTTTCACCCAAGTGTCCCATTTCCACCCCTCTCAAACTGATGCATGGATGCATATAGCCAGAAACAATTTGTTTGATGCATGCAAAGAAGCAACACTGTGTGTCTCAAGAAGCATTTATTCAAGATTACGTAGACATGCTAAAATTTCAAGGCCACACACTACACATTACACATGACATTACACATTTCATTAAATTTACATTTAGTCATTTAGCAGACGTTTTTTTCCAAAGCGACTTACAGACGAGGAAACATTGGAAGCAATTATAGCAATATAGGCAACAAAATGCATAAGTTAATTAAATACAGTCCATTAAAGCCTAGCACAGTATACAAAGCTAAGAATAGTGAGGTAAGTAAAAAAAATATTTTTTTAAGAAGACAGAAAAGAATTAGAGGTTAAAATCAGTCATCTACATTTTGACAGAAGATATGCATTTTCACACACTACACCGGCCTGTAGTGTTCTATTAGTGTAAGGTTGAGAGCGGGTTTCTTCAGTAGCTGTGTGATGCAGGCCTCTTTGAACGCAGTGGGAAATGTCCCAGTGGTGAGCAAAGAGTTGATGATGTGGGTCAGACCAGGCACAACTGCTGGAGAGATGGCATGGAGGAGATGGGTGGGGATGGAATCCAGTGGGCAGGTGGTAGGGTGGTTGGAACCAATGACCTTGGAAACATCATTTTCAGACGGAGGAGAAAAGGCGGGTGATGGTGGTGTAGAAATCTGGCTGTTGATGGCGGTAGTTTTCTTTACGAAGAACGATGCAAAATCATTAGCCGTTAACTCCGATGAAGGTGTGGGAGCAGGCGGACAGAGGAGAGCAGAGAAGGTTTTTAAGAGTGTGTGAGAGTCAGGAGAGAGGTCAGTATGGTCTTTTGACTTGGGCCATTTTCTCTCAATTGACTGGAGGCTGGTGCGATGCTCACGTGGTACATCCGATAACCAGGGGGCAGACAGGGATGCACGGGCTGGTCCAGATGTAGGAGGGCATAGGTTGTCCAAGCAGGATGTAAGCGTGGAACACAGAGTGTCTGTGGCACTGCTGGTATTCAAAAGAGAGAGCTCCTCAGAGGGGGGGAGTGCAGACAAGACAGCAGAGGAAAAGCAGGAGGGAGGGAATCCTGATGAGATTCCTGTAGAGAGTGCCAAAAGACTGTTTAGGTGTGAAAAGGGGCCGTATGCAACACATTGAAGTTGTCTTGCAATCCTATGTGGAAAGAATTTGGTAATGCAAAACACTAAATTGAGTAAAATAAAATGCCACTGTTAACTTAAAGTATACTTACTGTATATTGTAAAACTAGTGCTTAAATGTCATGGGGGATTATACTATTCAACAGAGACCCATTATAATGCATTTTGATCAACATGACATAAGCAATTGATAATGTAGGAATCTGCACAGAATTGTGTCATATTCACTTGCATGGATGTACCAAAGCATTTGCAACTTGTTCAAAGAAATGAGAAAATGCTTGTTTGATGTGCACAAGTGACACAAGGATGTAAGGATTGAACAAGAAGTTTTGAGAATTTCAAATCGGATCTGAGAAATGTACCAAATTGACTTAGAAAAAACTGTATTTAAAGTCGGTGGGGGTACTTTTGGGGCAGTTTTGTTTCACCCAAGTGTCCCATTTCCACCCCTCTCAAACTGATGCATGGATGCATATAGCCAGAAACAATTTGTTTGATGCATGCAAAGAAGCAACACTGTGTGTCTCAAGAAGCATTTATTCATGATTACGTAGACATGCTAAAATTTCAAGGCCACACACTACACATTACACATGACATTACACATTTCATAAAATTTACATTTAGTCATTTAGCAGACGTTTTTATCCAAAGCGACTTACAGACGAGGAAACATTGGAAGCAATTATAACAATATAGGCAAAAAAATGCATAAGTTAATTAAATCCAGTCCATTAAAGCCTAGCACAGTAGACAAAGCTAAGAATAGTGAGGTAAGTAAAAAAAATTTTTTTTTAAGAAGACAGAAAAGAATTAGAGGTTAAAATCAGTCATCTACATTTTGACAGAAGATATGCATTTTCACACACTACACCTGCCTGTAGTGTTCTAGCAGTGTAAGGTTGAGAGTGGGTTTCTTCACTAGCGGTGTGATGCAGGCCTCTTTGAACGCAGTGGGAAATGTCCCAGTGGTGAGCAAAGAGTTGATGATGTGGGTCAGACCAGGCACAACTGCTGGAGAGATGGCATGGAGGAGATGGGTGGGGATGGAATCCAGTGGGCAGGTGGTAGGGTGGTTGGAATCAATGACCTTGGAAACATCATTTTCAGACAGAGGAGAAAAGGCGGGTGATGGTGGTGTAGAAATCTTGCTGTTGATGGCGGTATTTTCTTTAAGAAGAACGATGCAAAATCATTAGCCTTTAACGCCGATGAAGGTGTGGGAGCAGGCGGACAGAGTAGAGCAGAGAAGGTTTTTAAGAGTGTGTGAGAGTCAGGAGAGAGGTCATTATGGTCTTTTGACTTGGGCCATTTTCTCTCAGCTGACTGGAGGCTGGTGCGATGCTCACGTGGTACATCGGATAACCAGGGGGCAGACAGGGATGCACGGGCTGGTCCAGATGTAGGAGGGCATAGGTTGTCCAAGCAGGATGTAAGCGTGGAACACAGAGTGTCTGTGGCACTGTTGGTATTCAAAAGAGAGAGCTCCTCAGAGAGGGGGGAGTGCAGACAAGACAGCAGAGGAAAAGCAGGAGGGAGGGAATCCTGATGAGATCCCTGTAGAGAGTGCCAAAAGACTGTTTAGGTGTGAAAAAGGGCCGTATGCAACACATTGAAGTTGTCTTGCAATCCTATGTGGAAATAATTTAGTAATGCAAAACACTAAATTGAGTAAAATAAAATGCCACTGTTTACTTAAAGTATACTTACTGTATATTGTAAAACTAGTGCTTAAATGTCATGGGGGATTATACTATTCAACAGAGACCCATTATAATGCATTTTGATCAACATGACATAAGCAATTGATAATGTAGGAATCTGCACAGAATTGTGTCATATTCACTTGCATGGATGTACCAAAGCATTTGCAACTTGTTCAAAGAAATGAGAAAATGCTTGTTTGATGTGCACAAGTGACACAAGGATGTAAGGATTGAACAAGAAGTTTTGAGAATTTCAAATCGGATCTGAGAAATGTACCAAATTGACTTAGAAAAAACTGTATTTAAAGTGGATGGGGGTACTTTTGGGGCAGTTTTGTTTCACCCAAGTGTCCCATTTCCACCCCTCTTAAACTGATGCATGGATGCATATAGCCAGAAACAATTTGTTTGATGCATGCAAAGAAGCAACACTGTGTGTCTCAAGAAGCATTTATTCATGATTACGTAGACATGCTAAAATTTCAAGGCCACACACTACACATGACATTACACATTTCATAAAATTTACATTTAGTAATTTAGCAGACGTTTTTATCCAAAGCGACTTACAGACGAGGAAACATTGGAAGCAATTATAACAATATAGGTAACAAAATGCATAAGTTAATTAAATCCAGTCCATTAAAGCCTAGCACAGTATACAAAGCTAAGAATAGTGAGGTAAGTAAAACAAATATTTTTTTAAGAAGACAGAAAAGAATTAGATGTTAAAATCAGTCATCTACATTTTGACAGAAGATATGCATTTTCACACACTACACCTGCCTGTAGTGTTCTAGCAGTGTAAGGTTGAGAGTGGGTTTCTTCAGTAGCGGTGTGATACAGGCCTCTTTGAACGCAGTGGGAAATGTCCCAGTGGTGAGCAAAGAATTGATGATGTGGGTCAGACCAGGCACAACTGCTGGAGAGATGGCATGGAGGAGATGGGTGGGGATGGAATCCAGTGGGCAGGTGGTAGGGTGGTTGGAACCAATGGCCTTGGAAACATCATTTTCAGACAGAGGAGAAAAGGCGGGTGATGGTGGTGTAGAAATCTGGATTGATGGCGGCAGTGTCTTTACGAAGAACGATGCAAAATCATTAGCCGTTAACTCCGATGAAGGTGTGGGAGCAGGCGGACAGAGGAGAGCAGAGAAGGTTTTTAAGAGTGTGTGAGAGTCAGGAGAGAGGTCAGTATGGTCTTTTGACTTGGGCCATTTTCTCTCAGCTGACTGGAGGCTGGTGCGATGCTCACGTGGTACATCCGATAACCAGGGGGCAGACAGGGATGCACGGGCTGGTCCAGATGTAGGAGGGCATAGGTTGTCCAAGCAGGATGTAAGCGTGGAACACAGAGTGTCTGTGGCACTGTTGGTATTCAAAAGAGAGAGCTCCTCAGAGGGGGGGGAGTGCAGACAAGACAGCAGAGGAAAAGCAGGAGGGAGGGAATCCTGATGAGATCCCTGTAGAGAGTGCCAAAAGACTGTTTAGGTGTGAAAAGGGGCCGTATGCAACACATTGAAGTTGTCTTGCAATCCTATGTGGAAAGAATTTAGTAATGCAAAACACTAAATTGAGTAAAATAAAATGCCACTGTTTACTTAAAGTATACTTACTGTATATTGTAAAACTAGTGCTTAAATGTCATGGGGGATTATACTATTCAACAGAGACCCATTATAATGCATTTTGATCAACATGACATAAGCAATTGATAATGTAGGAATCTGCACAGAATTGTGTCTTATTCACTTGCATGGATGTACCAAAGCATTTGCAACTTGTTCAAAGAAATGAGAAAATGCTTGTTTGATGTGCACAAGTGACACAAGGATGTAAGGATTGAACAAGAAGTTTTGATAATTTCAAATCGGATCTGAAAAATGTACCAAATTGACTTAGAAAAAACTGTATTTAAAGTGGGTGGGGGTACTTTTGGGGCAGTTTTGTTTCACCCAAGTGTCCCATTTCCACCCCTCTCAAACTGATGCATGGATGCATATAGCCAGAAACAATTTGTTTGATGCATGCAAAGAAGCAACACTGTGTGTCTCAAGAAGCATTTATTCAAGATTACGTAGACATGCTAAAATTTCAAGGCCACACACTACACATTACACATGACATTACACATTTCATTAAATTTACATTTAGTCATTTAGCAGACGTTTTTATCCAAAGCGACTTACAGACGAGGAAACATTGGAAGCAATTATAGCAATATAGGCAACAAAATGCATAAGTTAATTAAATACAGTCCATTAAAGCCTAGCACAGTATACAAAGCTAAGAATAGTGAGGTAAGTAAAAAAAATATTTTTTTAAGAAGACAGAAAAGAATTAGAGGTTAAAATCAGTCATCTACATTTTGACTGAAGATATGCATTTTCACACACTACACCTGCCTGTAGTGTTCTAGCAGTGTAAGGTTGAGAGTGGGTTTCTTCAGTAGCGGTGTGATGCAGGCCTCTTTGAACGCAGTGGGAAATGTCCCAGTGGTGAGCAAAGAGTTGATGATGTTGGTCAGACCAGGCACAACTGCTGGAGAGATGGCATGGAGGAGATGGGTGGGGATGGAATCCAGTGGGCAGGTGGTAGGGTGGTTGGAACCAATGACCTTGGAAACATCATTTTCAGACAGAGGAGAAAAGGCGGGTGATGGTGGTGTAGAAATCTGGCTGTTGATGGCGGTAGTTTTCTTTACGAAGAACGATGCAAAATCATTAGCCGTTAACTTCGATGAAGGTGTGGGAGCATGCGGACAGAGGAGAGCAGAGAAGGTTTTTAAGAGTGTGTGCGAGTCAGGAGAGAGGTCAGTATGGTCTTTTGACTTGGGCCATTTTCTCTCAACTGACTGGAGGCTGGTGCGATGCTCACGTGGTACATCCGATAACCAGGGGGCAGACAGGGATGCACGGGCTGGTCCAGATGTAGGAGGGCATAGGTTGTCCAAGCAGGATGTAAGCGTGGAACACAGAGTGTCTGTGGCACTGTTGGTATTCAAAAGAGAGAGCTCCTCAGAGGGGGGGAGTGCAGACAAGACAGCAGAGGAAAAGCAGGAGGGAGGGAATCCTGATGAGATTCCTGTAGAGAGTGCCAAAAGACTGTTTAGGTGTGAAAAGGGGCCGTATGCAACACATTGAAGTTGTCTTGCAATCCTATGTGGAAAGAATTTGGTAATGCAAAACACTAAATTGAGTAAAATAAAATGCCACTGTTTACTTAAAGTATACTTACTGTATATTGTAAAACTAGTGCTTAAATGTCATGGGGGATTATACTATTCAACAGAGACCCATTATAATGCATTTTGATCAACATGACATAAGCAATTGATAATGTAGGAATCTGCACAGAATTGTGTCATATTCACTTGCATGGATGTACCAAAGCATTTGCAACTTGTTCAAAGAAATGAGAAAATGCTTGTTTGATGTGCACAAGTGACACAAGGATGTAAGGATTGAACAAGAAGTTTTGAGAATTTCAAATCGGATCTGAGAAATGTACCAAATTGACTTAGAAAAAACTGTATTTAAAGTCGGTGGGGGTACTTTTGGGGCAGTTTTGTTTCACCCAAGTGTCCCTTTTCCACCCCTCTCAAACTGATGCATGGATGCATATAGCCAGAAACAATTTGTTTGATGCATGCAAAGAAGCAACACTGTGTGTCTCAAGAAGCATTTATTCATGATTACGTAGACATGCTAAAATTTCAAGGCCACACACTACACATTACACATGACATTACACATTTCATAAAATTTACATTTAGTCATTTAGCAGACGTTTTTATCCAAAGCGACTTACAGACGAGGAAACATTGGAAGCAATTATAACAATATAGGCAACAAAATGCATAAGTTAATTAAATCCAGTCCATTAAAGCCTAGCACAGTAGACAAAGCTAAGAATAGTGAGGTAAGTAAAAAAAAAATTTTTTTAAGAAGACAGAAAAGAATTAGAGGTTAAAATCAGTCATCTACATTTTGACAGAAGATATGCATTTTCACACACTACACCTGCCTGTAGTGTTTTAGCAGTGTAAGGTTGAGAGTGGGTTTCTTCACTAGCGGTGTGATGCAGGCCTCTTTGAACGCAGTGGGAAAAGTCCCAGTGGTGAGCAAAGAGTTGATGATGTGGGTCAGACCAGGCAAAACTGCTGGAGAGATGGCATGGAGGAGATGGGTGGGGATGGAATCCAGTGGGCAGGTGGTAGGGTGGTTGGAACCAATGACCTTGGAAACATCATTTTCAGACAGAGGAGAAAAGGCGGGTGATGGTGGTGTAGAAATCTGGCTGTTGATGGCGGTAGTTTTCTTTACGAAGAACGATGCAAAATCATTAGCCGTTAACTCCGATGAAGGTGTGGGAGCAGGCGGACAGAGGAGAGCAGAGAAGGTTTTTAAGAGTGTGAGAGTCAGGAGAGTTGCTGATCTTCGAGTGGTTATAATCAGTTTTTGCAGAGGTGACTTCAACGGAGAAAGTAGAGAGAAGAGACTGGTAGAGAGAGAGGTCAGTATGGTCTTTTGACTTGGGCCATTTTCTCTCAGCTGACTGGAGGCTGGTGCGATGCTCACGTGGTACATCCCATAACCAGGGGGCAGACAGGGATGCACGGGCTGGTCCAGATATAGGAGGGCATAGGTTGTCCAAGCAGGATGTAAGCGTGGAACACAGAGTGTCTGTGGCACTGTTGGTATTCAAAAGAGAGAGCTCCTCAGAGGGGGAGAGTGCAGACAAGACAGCAGAGGAAAAGCAGGAGGGAGGGAATCCTGATAAGATCCCTGTAGAGAGTGCCAAAAGACTGTTTAGGTGTGAAAAGGGGCAGTCTGCAACACATTGAAGTTGTCTTGCAATCCTATGTTTAAAAAATTTAGTAATGCGAAACACTAAATTGAGTAAAATAAAATGCCACTGTTTACTTAAAGTATACTTACTGTATATTGTAAAACTAGTGCTTAAATGTCAAGGGGGATTATACTATTCAACAGAGACCCATTATAACTGATGCATGGATGCATATAGCCAGAAACAATTTGTTTGATGCATGCAAAGAAGCAACACTGTGTGTCTCAAGAAGCATTTATTCATGATTACGTAGACATGCTAAAATTTCAAGGCCACACACTACACATTACACATGACATTACACATTTCATAAAATTTACATTTAGTCATTTAGCAGACGTTTTTATCCAAAGCGACTTACAGACGAGGAAACATTGGAAGCAATTATAACAATATAGGCAACAAAATGCATAAGTTAATTAAATCCAGTCCATTAAAGCCTAGCACAGTAGACAAAGCTAAGAATAGTGAGGTAAGTAAAAAAAATATTTTTTAAGAAGACAGAAAAGAATTAGAGGTTAAAATCAGTCATCTACATTTTGACAGAAGATATGCATTTTCACACACTACACCTGCCTGTAGTGTTCTAGCAGTGTAAGGTTGAGAGTGGGTTTCTTCAGTACCGGTGTGATGCAGGCCTCTTTGAACGCAGTGGGAAATGTCCCAGTGGTGAGCAAAGAGTTGATGATGTGGGTCAGACCAGGCACAACTGCTGGAGAGATGGCATGGAGGAGATGGGTGGGGATGGAATCCAGTGGGCAGGTGGTAGGGTGGTTGGAACCAATGACCTTGGAAACATCATTTTCAGACAGAGGAGAAAAGGCGGGTGATGGTGGTGTAGAAATCTGGCTGTTGATGGCGGTAGTTTTCTTTACGAAGAACGATGCAAAATCATTAGCCGTTAACTCCGATGAAGGTGTGGGAGCAGGCGGACAGAGGAGAGCAGAGAAGGTTTTTAAGAGTGTGTGAGAGTCAGGAGAGAGGTCAGTATGGTCTTTTGACTTGGGCCATTTTCTCTCAACTGACTGGAGGCTGGTGCGATGCTCACGTGGTACATCCGATAACCAGGGGGCAGACAGGGATGCACGGGCTGGTCCAGATGTAGGAGGGCATAGGTTGTCCAAGCAGGATGTAAGCGTGGAACACAGAGTGTCTGTGGCACTGTTGGTATTCAAAAGAGAGAGCTCCTCAGAGGGGGGGAGTGCAGACAAGACAGCAGAGGAAAAGCAGGAGGGAGGGAATCCTGATGAGATTCCTGTAGAGAGTGCCAAAAGACTGTTTAGGTGTGAAAAGGGGCCGTATGCAACACATTGAAGTTGTCTTGCAATCCTATGTGGAAAGAATTTGGTAATGCAAAACACTAAATTGAGTAAAATAAAATGCCACTGTTTACTTAAAGTATACTTACTGTATATTGTAAAACTAGTGCTTAAATGTCATGGGGGATTATACTATTCAACAGAGACCCATTATAATGCATTTTGATCAACATGACATAAGCAATTGATAATGTAGGAATCTGCACAGAATTGTGTCATATTCACTTGCATGGATGTACCAAAGCATTTGCAACTTGTTCAAAGAAATGAGAAAATGCTTGTTTGATGTGCACAAGTGACACAAGGATGTAAGGATTGAACAAGAAGTTTTGAGAATTTCAAATCGGATCTGAGAAATGTACCAAATTGACTTAGAAAAAGCTGTATTTAAAGTCGGTGGGGGTACTTTTGGGGCAGTTTTGTTTCACCCAAGTGTCCCATTTCCACCCCTCTCAAACTGATGCATGGATGCATATAGCCAGAAACAATTTGTTTGATGCATGCAAAGAAGCAACACTGTGTGTCTCAAGAAGCATTTATTCATGATTACGTAGACATGCTAAAATTTCAAGGCCACACACTACACATTACACATGACATTACACATTTCATAAAATTTACATTTAGTCATTTAGCAGACGTTTTTATCCAAAGCGACTTACAGACGAGGAAACATTGGAAGCAATTATAACAATATAGGCAACAAAATGCATAAGTTAATTAAATCCAGTCCATTAAAGCCTAGCACAGTAGACAAAGCTGAGAATAGTGAGGTAAGTAAAAAAAAATATTTTTTTTAAGAAGACAGAAAAGAATTAGAGGTTAAAATCAGTCATCTACATTTTGACAGAAGATATGCATTTTCACACATTACACCTGCCTGTAGTGTTCTAGCAGTGTAAGGTTGAGAGTGGGTTTCTTCACTAGCGGTGTGATGCAGGCCTCTTTGAACGCAGTGGGAAATGTCCCAGTGGTGAGCAAAGAGTTGATGATGTGGGTCAGACCAGGCACAACTGCTGGAGAGATGGCATGGAGGAGATGGGTGGGGATGGAATCCAGTGGGCAGGTGGTAGGGTGGTTGGAACCAATGACCTTGGAAACATCATTTTCAGACAGAGGAGAAAAGGCGGGTGATGTTGGTGTAGAAATCTGGCTGTTGATGGCAGTAGTTTTCTTTACGAAGAACGATGCAAAATCATTAGCCGTTAACTCCGATGAAGGTGTGGGAGCAGGCGGACAGAGGAGAGCAGAGAAGGTTTTTAAGAGTGTGTGAAAGTCAGGAGAGAGGTCAGTATGGTCTTTTGACTTGGGCCATTTTCTCTCAGCTGACTGGAGGCTGGTGCGATGCTCACGTGGTACATCCCATAACCAGGGGGCAGACAGGGATGCACGGGCTGGTCCAGATGTAGGAGGGCATAGGTTGTCCAAGCAGGATGTAAGCGTAGAACACAGAGTGTCTGTGGCACTGTTGGTATTCAAAAGAGAAAGCTCCTCAGTGGGGGGGAGTGCAGACAAGACAGCAGAGGAAAAGCAGGAGGGAGGGAATCCTGATAAGATCCCTGTAGAGAGTGCCAAAAGACTGTTTAGGTGTGAAAAGGGGCCGTCTGCAACACATTGAAGTTGTCTTGCAATCCTATGTGGAAAGAATTTAGTAATGCAAAACACTAAATTGAGTAAAATAAAATGCCACTGTTTACTTAAAGTATACTTACTGTATATTGTAAAACTAGTGCTTAAATGTCATGGGGGATTATACTATTCAACAGAGACCCATTATAATGCATTTTGATCAACATGACATAAGCAATTGATAATGTAGGAATCTGCACAGAATTGTGTCATATTCACTTGCATGGATGTACCAAAGCATTTGCAACCTGTTCAAAGAAATGAGAAAATGCTTGTTTGATGTGCACAAGTGACACAAGGATGTAAGGATTGAACAAGAAGTTTTGAGAATTTCAAATCGGATCTGAGAAATGTACCAAGTTGACTTAGAAAAAACTGTATTTAAAGTGGGTGGGGGTACTTTTGGGGCAGTTTTGTTTCACCCAAGTGTCCCATTTCCACCCCTCTCAAACTGATGCATGGATGCATATAGCCAGAAACAATTCGTTTGATGCATGCAAAGAAGCAACACTGTGTGTCTCAAGAAGCATTTATTCATGATTACGTAGACATGCTTAAATTTCAAGGCCACACACTACACATTACACATGACATTACACATTTCATTAAATTTACATTTAGTCATTTAGCAGACGTTTTTATCCAAAGCGACTTACAGACGAGGAAACATTGGAAGCAATTATAGCAATATAGGCAACAAAATGCATAAGTTAATTAAATCCAGTCCATTAAAGCCTAGCACAGTATACAAAGCTAAGAATAGTGAGGTAACTAAAAAAAATTTTTTTAAGAAGACAGAAAAGAATTAGAGGTTAAAATCGGTCATCTACATTTTGACAGAAGATATGCATTTTCACACACTACACCGGCCTGTAGTGTTCTAGCAGTGTAAGGTTGAGAGAGGGTTTCTTCAGTAGCGGTGTGATGCAGGCCTCTTTGAACGCAGTGGGAAATGTCCCAGTGGTGAGCAAAGAGTTGATGATGTGGGTCAGACCAGGCACAACTGCTGGAGAGATGGCATGGAGGAGATGGGTGGGGATGGAATCCAGTGGGCAGGTGGTAGGGTGGTTGGAACCAATGACCTTGGAAACATCATTTTCAGACAGAGGAGAAAAGGCGGGTGATGGTGGTGTAGAAATCTGGCTGTTGATGGCGGTAGTTTTCTTTACGAAGAACGATGCAAAATCATTAGCCGTTAACTCCGATGAAGGTGTGGGAGCAGGCGGACAGAGGGGAGCAGAGAAGGTTTTTAAGAGTGTGAGAGTCAGGAGAGTTGCTGATCTTCGAGTGGTTATAATCAGTTTTTGCAGAGGTGACGTCAACGGAGAAAGAAGAGAGAAGAGACTGGTAGAGAGAGAGGTCAGTATGGTCTTTTGACTTGGGCCATTTTCTCTCAGCTGACTGGAGGCTGGTGCGATGCTCACGTGGTACATCCCATAACCAGGGGGCAGACAGGGATGCACGGGCTGGTCCAGATGTAGGAGGGCATAGGTTGTCCAAGCAGGATGTAAGCGCGGAACACAGAGTGTCTGTGGCACTGTTGGTATTCAAAAGAGAGAGCTCCTCAGAGGGGGGGAGTGCAGACAAGACAGCAGAGGAAAAGCAGGAGAGAGGGAATCCTAATGAGATCCCTGTAGAGAGGGCCAAAAGGCTGTTTAGGTGTGAAAAGGGGCCGTATGCAACACATTGAAGTTGTCTTGCAATCCTATGTGGAAAGAATTTAGTAATGCAAAACACTAAATTGAGTAAAAATAAAATGCCACTGTTTACTTAAAGTATACTTACTGTATATTGTAAAACTAGTGCTTAAATGTCATGGGGGATTATACTATTCAACAGAGACCCATTATAATGCATTTTGATCAACATGACATAAGCAATTGATAATGTAGGAATCTGCACAGAATTGTGTCATATTCACTTGCATGGATGTACCAAAGCATTTGCAACTTGTTCAAAGAAATGAGAAAATGCTTGTTTGATGTGCACAAGTGACACAAGGATGTAAGGATTGAACAAGAAGTTTTGAGAATTTCAAATCGGATCTGAGAAATGTACCAAATTGACTTAGAAAAAACTGTATTTAAAGTGGGTGGGGGTACTTTTGGGGCAGTTTTGTTTCACCCAAGTGTCCCATTTCCACCCCTCTCAAACTGATACATGGATGCATATAGCCAGAAACAATTCGTTTGATGCATGCAAAGAAGCAACACTGTGTGTCTCAAGAAGCATTTATTCATGATTACGTAGACATGCTAAAATTTCAAGGCCACACACTACACATTACACATGACATTACACATTTCATAAAATTTACATTTAGTCATTTAGCAGACGTTTTTATCCAAAGCGACTTACAGACGAGGAAACATTGGAAGCAATTACAGCAATATAGGCAACAAAATGCATAAGTTAATTAAATCCAGTCCATTAAAGCCTAGCACAGTATACAAAGCTAAGAATAGTGAGGTAACTAAAAAAAAAATTTTTTAAGAAGACAGAAAAGAATTAGAGGTTAAAATCGGTCATCTACATTTTGACAGAAGATATGCATTTTCACACACTACACCGGCCTGTAGTGTTCTAGCAGTGTAAGGTTGAGAGCGGGTTTCTTCAGTAGCGGTGTGATGCAGGCCTCTTTGAACGCAGTGGGAAATGTCCCAGTGGTGAGCAAAGAGTTGATGATGTGGGTCAGACCAGGCACAACTGCTGGAGAGATGGCATGGAGGAGATGGGTGGGGATGGAATCCAGTGGGCAGGTGGTAGGGTGGTTGGAACCAATGACCTTGGAAACATCATTTTCAGACAGAGGAGAAAAGGTGGGTGATGGTGGTGTAGAAATCTGGCTGTTGATGGCGGTAGTTTTCTTTTCGAAGAACGATGCAAAATCATTAGCCGTTAACTCCGATGAAGGTGTGGGAGCAGGCGGACAGAGGAGAGCAGAGAAGGTTTTTAAGAGTGTGAGAGTCAGGAGAGTTGCTGATCTTCGAGTGGTTATAATCAGTTTTTGCAGAGGTGACGTCAACGGAGAAAGTAGAGAGAAGAGACTGGTAGAGAGAGAGGTCAGTATGGTCTTTTGACTTGGGCCATTTTCTCTCAGCTGACTGGAGGCTGGTGCGATGCTCACGTGGTACATCCCATAACCAGGGGGCAGACAGGGAGGCACGGGCTGGTCCAGATATAGGAGGGCATAGGTTGTCCAAGCAGGATGTAAGCGTGGAACACAGAGTGTCTGTGGCACTGTTGGTATTCAAAAGAGAGAGCTCCTCAGAGGGGGGGGAGTGCAGACAAGACAGCAGAGGAAAAGCAGGAGGGAGGGAATCCTGATAAGATCCCTGTAGAGAGTTCCAAAAGACTGTTTAGGTGTAAAAGGGGCCGTCTGCAACACATTGAAGTTGTCTTGCAATCCTATGTTTAAAAAATTTAGTAATGCGAAACACTAAATTGAGTAAAATAAAATGCCACTGTTTACTTAAAGTATATTTACTGTATATTGTAAAACTAGTGCTTAAATGTCATGGGGGATTATACTATTCAACAGAGACCCATTATAACTGATGCATTGATGCATATAGCCAGAAACAATTTGTTTGATGCATGCAAAGAAGCAACACTGTGTGTTTCAAGAAGCATTTATTCATGATTACGTAGACACGCTAAAATTTCAAGGCCACACACTACACATTACACATGACATTACACATTTCATTAAATTTACATTTAGTCATTTAGCAGACGTTTTTATCCAAAGCGACTTACAGACGAGGAAACATTGGAAGCAATTATAACAATATAGGCAACAAAATGCATAAGTTAATTAAATCCAGTCCATTAAAGCCTAGCACAGTAGACAAAGCTAAGAATAGTGAGGTAAGTAAAAAAATATTTTTTTAAGAAGACAGAAAAGAATTAGAGGTTAAAATCAGTCATCAACATTTTGACAGAAGATATGCATTTTCACACACTACACCTGCCTGTAGTGTTCTAGCAGTGTAAGGTTGAGAGTGGGTTTCTTCAGTAGCGGTGTGATGCAGGCCTCTTTGAACGCAGTGGGAATTGTCCCAGTGGTGAACAAAGAGTTGATGATGTGGGTCAGACCAGGCACAACTGCTGGAGAGATGGCATGGAGGAGATGGGTGGGGATGGAATCCAGTGGGCAGGTGGTAGGGTGGTTGGAATCAATGACCTTGGAAACATCATTTTCAGACAGAGGAGAAAAGGCGGGTGATGGTGGTGTAGAAATCTTGCTGTTGATGGCGGTATTTTCTTTAAGAAGAACGATGCAAAATCATTAGCCGTTAACTCCGATGAAGGTGTGGGAGCAGGCAGAAAGAGGAGAGCAGAGAAGGTTTTTAAGAGTGTGTGAGAGTCAGGAGAGAGGTCAGTATGGTCTTTTGACTTGGGCCATTTTCTCTCAGCTGACTGGAGGCTGGTGCGATGCTCACGTTGTACATCCCATAACCAGGGGGCAGACAGGGATGCACGGGCTGGTCCAGATGTAGGAGGGCATAGGTTGTCCAAGCAGGATGTAAGCGTGGAACACAGAGTGTCTGTGGCACTGTTGGTATTCAAAAGAGAGAGCTCCTCAGAGGGGGGGAGTGCAGACAAGACAGCAGAGGAAAAGCAGGAGGGAGGGAATCCTGATGAGATCCCTGTAGAGAGTACCAAAAGACTGTTTAGGTGTGAAAAGGGGCCGTATGCAACACATTGAAGTTGTCTTGCAATCCTATGTGGAAAGAATTTAGTAATGCAAAACACTAAATTGAGTAAAATAAAATGCCACTGTTTACTTAAAGTATACTTACTGTATATTGTAAAACTAGTGCTTAAATGTCATGGGGGATTATACTATTCAACAGAGACCCATTATAATGCATTTTGATCAACATGACATAAGCAATTGATAATGTAGGAATCTGCACAGAACTGTGTCATATTCACTTGCATGGATGTACCAAAGCATTTGCAACTTGTTCAAAGAAATGAGAAAATGCTTGTTTGATGTGCACAAGTGACACAAGAATGTAAGGATTGAACAAGAAGTTTTGAGAATTTCAAATCGGATCTGAGAAATGTACCAAATTGACTTAGAAAAAATCTGTATTTAAAGTGTGTGGGGGTACTTTTGGGACAGTTTTGTTTCACCCAAGTGTCCCATTTCCACCCCTCTCAAACTGATGCATGGATGCATATAGCCAGAAACAATTCGTTTGATGCATGCAAAGAAGCAACACTGTGTGTCTCAAGAAGCATTTATTCATGATTACGTAGACATGCTAAAATTTCAAGGCCACACACTACACATTACACTACACATTTCATTAAATTTACATTTAGTCATTTAGCAGACGTTTTTATCCAAAGCGACTTACAGACGAGGAAACATTGGAAGCAATTATAACAATATAGGCAACAAAATGCATAAGTTAATTAAATCCAGTCCATTAAAGCCTAGCACAGTATACAAAGCTAAGAATAGTGAGGTAAGTAAAAAAAATCTTTTTTTAAGAAGACAGAAAAGAATTAGAGGTTAAAATCAGTCATCTACATTTTGACAGAAGATATGCATTTTCACACACTACACCGGCCTGTAGTGTTCTAGCAGTGTAAGGTTGAGAGTGGGTTTCTTCAGTAGCGGTGTGATGCAGGCCTCTTTGAACGCAGTGGGAAATGTCCCAGTGGTGAGCAAAGAGTTGATGATGTGGGTCAGACCAGGCACAACTGCTGGAGAGATGGCATGGAGGAGATGGGTGGGGATGGAATCTAGTGGGCAGGTGGTAGGGTGGTTGGAACCAATGACCTTGGAAACATCATTTTCAGACAGAGGAGAAAAGGCGGGTGATGGTGGTGTAGATATCTGGCTGTTGATGGCGGTAGTTTTTTTTACGAAGAACGATGCAAAATCATTAGCCGTTAACTCCGATGAAGGTGTGGGAGCAGGCGGACAGAGGAGAGCAGAGAAGGTTTTTAAGAGTGTGTGAGAGTCAGGAGAGAGGTCAGTATGGTCTTTTGACTTGGGCCATTTTCTCTCAGCTGACTGGAGGCTGGTGCGATGCTCACGTGGTACATCCGATAACCAGGGGGCAGACAGGGATGCACGGGCTGGTCCAGATGTAGGAGGGCATAGGTTGTCCAAGCAGGATGTAAGCGTGGAACACAGAGTGTCTGTGGCACTGTTGGTATTCAAAAGAGAGAGCTCCTCAGAGGGGGGGAGTGCAGACAAGACAGCAGAGGAAAAGCAGGAGGGAGGGAATCCTGATGAGATCCCTGTAGAGAGTGCCAAAAGACTGTTTAGGTGTGAAAAGGGGCCGTATGCAACACATTGAAGTTGTCTTGCAATCCTATGTGGAAAGAATTTAGTAATGCAAAACACTAAATTGAGTAAAATAAAATGCCACTGTTTACTTAAAGTATACTTACTGTATATTGTAAAACTAGTGCTTAAATGTCATGGGGGATTATACTATTCAACAGAGACCCATTATAATGCATTTCGATCAACATGATATAAGCAATTGATAATGTAGGAATCTGCACAGAATTGTGTCATATTCACTTGCATTGATGTACCAAAGCATTTGCAACTTGTTCAAAGAAATGAGAAAATGCTTGTTTGATGTGCACAAGTGACACAAGGATGTAAGGATTGAACAAGAAGTTTTGAGAATTTCAAATCGGATCTGAGAATGCTTAGAAAAAACTGTATTTAAAGTGGGTGGGGGTACTTTTGGGGCAGTTTTGTTTCACCCAAGTGTCCCATATCCACCCCTCTCAAACTGATCCATGGATGCATATAGCCAGAAACAATGCGTTTGATGCATGCAAAGAAGCAACACTGTGTGTCTCAAGAAGCATTTATTCATGATTACGTAGACATGCTAAAATTTCAAGGCAACACACTACACATTACACATGACATTACACATTTCATTAAATTTACATTTAGTCATTTAGCAGACGTTTTATCCAAAGCGACTTACAGACGAGGAAACATTGGAAGAAATTATAACAATATAGGCAACAAAATGCATAAGTTAATTAAATCCAGTCCATTAAAGCCTAGAACAGAATACAAAGCTAAGATTAGTGATGTAAGTAAAAAAAAAATTAAGAACACAGAAAAAAATTAGATGTTAAAATCAGTCATCTACATTTTGACGGAAGATATGCATTTTCACACACTACACCGGCCTGTAGTGTTCTAGCAGTGTAAGGTTGAGAGTGGGTTTCTTCAGTAGCTGTGTGATGCAGGCCTCTTTGAACGCAGTGGGAAATGTCCCAGTGGTGTGCAAAGAGTTGATGATGTGGGTCAGACCAGGCACAACTGCTGGAGAGATGGCATGGAGGAGATGGGTGGGGATGGGATCCAGTGGGCAGGTGGTAGGGTGGTTGGAACCAATGACCTTGGAAACATAATTTTCAGACAGAGGAGAAAAGGCGGGTGATGGTGGTGTAGAAATCTGGCTGTTGATGGCGGTAGTTTTCTTTACGAAGAACGATGCAAAATCAATAGCCGTTAACTCCGATGAAGGTGTGGGAGCAGGTGGACAGAGGAGAGCAGAGAAGGTTTTTAAGAGTGTGTGAGAGTCAGGAGAGTTGCTGATCTTCGAGTGGTTATAATCAGTTTTTGCAGAGGTGACGTCAACGGAGAAAGTAGAGAGAAGAGACTGGTAGAGAGAGAGGTCATTATGGTCTTTTGACTTGGGCCATTTTCTCTCAGCTGACTGGAGGCTGGTGCGATGCTCACGTGGTACATCCGATAACCAGGGGGCAGACAGGGATGCAAGGGCTGGTCCAGATGTAGGAGGGCTTAGGTTGTCCAAGCAGGATGTAAGCGTGGAACACAGAGTGTCTGTGGCACTGTTGGTATTCAAAAGAGAGAGCTCCTCAGAGGGGGGGAGTGCAGACAAGACAGCAGAGGAAAAGCAGGAGGGAGGGAATCCTGATGAGATCCCTGTAGAGAGTGCCAAAAGACTGTTTAGGTGTGAAAAGGGGCCGTATGCAACACATTGAAGTTGTCTTGCAATCCTATGTGGAAAGAATTTAGTAATGCAAAACACTAAATTGAGTAAAATAAAATGCCACTGTTTACTTAAAGTATACTTACTGTATATTGTAAAACTAGTGCTTAAATGTCATGGGGGATTATACTATTCAACAGAGACCCATTATAATGCATTTTGATCAACATGACATAAGCAATTGATAATGTAGGAATCTGCACAGAATTGTGTCATATTCACTTGCATGGATGTACCAAAGCATTTGCAACTTGTTCAAAGAAATGAGAAAATGCTTGTTTGATGTGCACAAGTGACACAAGGATGTAAGGATTGAACAAGAAGTTTTGAGAATTTCAAATCGGATCTGAGAAATGTACCAAATTGACTTAGAAAAAACTGTATTTAAAGTGGGTGGGGGTACTTTTGGGGCAGTTTTGGTTCACCCAAGTGTCCCATTTCCACCCCTCTCAAACTGATGCATGGATGCATATAGCCAGAAATGATTCGTTTGATGCATGCAAAGAAGCAACACTGTGTGTCTCAAGAAGCATTTATTCATGATTACGTAGACATGCTAAAATTTCAAGGCCACACACTACACATTACACATGACTTTACACATTTCATTAAATTTACATTTAGTCATTTAGCAGACGTTTTTATCCAAAGCGACTTACAGACGAGGAAACATTGGAAGCAATTATAACAATATAGGCAACAAAATGCATAAGTTAATTAAATCCAGTCCATTAAAGCCTAGCACAGTATACAAAGCTAAGAATAGTGAGTTAACTAAAAAAAAATTTTTTAAGAAGACAGAAAAGAATTAGAGGTTAAAATCAGTCATCTACATTTTGACAGAAGATATGCATTTTCACACACTACACCTGCCTGTAGTGTTCTAGCAGTGTAAGGTTGAGAGTGGGTTTCTTCAGTAGCGGTGTGATGCAGGCCTCTTTGAACGCAGTGGGAAATGTCCCAGTGGTGAGCAAAGAGTTGATGATGTGGGTCAGACCAGGCACAACTGCTGGAGAGATGGCATGGAGGTGATGGGCGGGGATGGAATCCAGTGGGCAGGTGGTAGGGTGGTTGGAACCAATGACCTTGGAAACATCATTTTCAGACAGAGGAGAAAAGGCGGGTGATGGTGGTGTAGAAATCTGGCTGTTGATGGCGGTAGTTTTCTTTACGAAGAACGATGCAAAATCATTAGCCGTTAACTCCGATGAAGGTGTGGGAGCAGGCGGACAGAGGAGAGCAGAGAAGGTTTTTAAGAGTGTGAGAGTCAGGAGAGTTGCTGATCTTCGAGTGGTTATAATCAGTTTTTGCAGAGGTGACGTCAACGGAGAAAGTAGAGAGAAGAGACTGGTAGAGAGAGAGGTCAGTATGGTCTTTTGACTTGGGCCATTTTCTCTCAGCTGACTGGAGGCTGGTGCGATGCTCACGTGGTACATCCCATAACCAGGGGGCAGACAGGGATGCACGGGCTGGTCCAGATGTAGGAGGGCATAGGTTGTCCAAGCAGGATGTAAGCGTGGAACACAGAGTGTCTGTGGCACTGTTGGTATTCAAAAGAGAGAGCTCCTCAGAGGGGGGGAGTGCAGACAAGACAGCAGAGGAAAAGCAGGAGGGAGGGAATCCTGATGAGATCCCTGTAGAGAGTGCCAAAAGACTGTTTAGGTGTGAAAAGGGGCCGTATGCAACACATTGAAGTTGTCTTGCAATCCTATGTGGAAAGAATTTAGTAATGCAAAACACTAAATTGAGTAAAATAAAATGCCACTGTTTACTTAAAGTATACTTACTGTATATTGTAAAACTAGTGCTTAAATGTCATGGGGGATTATACTATTCAACAGAGACCCATTATAATGCATTTTGATCAACATGACATAAGCAATTGATAATGTAGGAATCTGCACAGAATTGTGTCATATTAACTTGCATGGATGTACCAAAGCATTTGCAACTTGTTCAAAGAAATGAGAAAATGCTTGTTTGATGTGCACAAGTGACACAAGGATGTAAGGATTGAACAAGAAGTTTTGAGAATTTCAAATCGGATCTGAGAAATGTACCAAATTGACTTAGAAAAAACTGTATTTAAAGTGGTTGGGGGTACTTTTGGGGCAGTTTTGTTTCACCCAAGTGTCCCATTTCCACCCCTCTCAAACTGATGCATGGATGCATATAGTCAGAAACAATTTGTTTGATGCATGCAAAGAAGCAACACTGTGTGTCTCAAGAAGCATTTATTCATGATTACGTAGACATGCTAAAATTTCAAGGCCACACACTACACATTACACATGACATTACACATTTCATAAAATTTACATTTAGTCATTTAGCAGACGTTTTTATCCAAAGCGACTTACAGACGAGGAAACATTGGAAGCAATTATAACAATATAGGCAACAAAATGCATAAGTTAATTAAATCCAGTCCATTAAAGCCTAGCACAGTAGACAAAGCTAAGAATAGTGAGGTAAGTAAAAAAAATTTTTTTTAAGAAGACAGAAAAGAATAAGAGGTTAAAATCAGTCATCTACATTTTGACAGAAGATATGCATTTTCACACACTACACCTGCCTTTAGTGTTCTAGCAGTGTAAGGTTGAGAGTGGGTTTCTTCAGTAGCGGTGTGATGCAGGCCTCTTTGAACGCAGTGGGAAATGTCCCAGTGGTGAGCAAAGAGTTGATGATGTGGGTCAGACCAGGCACAACTGCTGGAGAGATGGCATGGAGGAGATGGGTGGGGATGGAATCCAGTGGGCAGGTGGTAGGGTGGTTGGAACCAATGACCTTGGAAACATCATTTTCCGACAGACGAGAAAAGGCGGGTGATGGTGGTGTAGAAATCTGGCTGTTGATGGCGGTAGTTTTCTTTACGAAGAACGATGCAAAATCATTAGCCGTTAACTCCGATGAAGGTGTGGGAGCAGGCGGACAGAGGAGAGCAGAGAAGGTTTTTAAGAGTGTGTGAGAGTCAGGAGAGAGGTCAGTATGGTCTTTTGACTTGGGCCATTTTCTCTCAGCTGACTGGAGGCTGGTGCGATGCTCACGTGGTACATCCCATAACCAGGTGCAGACACGGATGCACGGGCTGGTCCAGATGTAGGAGGGCATAGGTTGTCCAAGCAGGATGTAAGCGTGGAACACAGAGTGTCTGTGGCACTGTTGGTATTCAAAAGAGAGAGCTCCTCAGAGGGGGGAGTGCAGACAAGACAGCAGAGGAAAAGCAGGAGGGAGGGAATCCTGATGAGATCCCTGTAGAGAGTGCCAAAAGACTGTTTAGGTGTGAAAAGGGGCCGTATGCAACACATTGAAGTTGTCTTGCAATCCTATGTGGAAAGAATTTAGTAATGCAAAACACTAAATTGAGTAAAATAAAATGCCACTGTTTACTTAAAGTATACTTACTGTATATTGTAAAACTAGTGCTTAAATGTCATGGGGGATTATACTATTCAACAGAGACCCATTATAATGCATTTTGATCAACATGACATAAGCAATTGATAATGTAGGAATCTGCACAGAATTGTGTCATATTCACTTGCATGGATGTACCAAAGCATTTGCAACTTGTTCAAATAAATGAGAAAATGCTTGTTTGATGTGCACAAGTGACACAAGGATGTAAGGATTGAACAAGAAGTTTTGAGAATTTCAAATCGGATCTGAGAAATGTACCAAATTGACTTAGAAAAAACTGTATTTAAAGTGGGTGGGGGTACTTTTTGGGCAGTTTTGTTTCACCCAATTGTCCCATTTCCACCCCTCTCAAACTGATGCATGGATGCATATAGCCAGAAACAATTCGTTTGATGCATGCAAAGAAGCAACACTGTGTGTCTCAAGAAGCATTTATTCATGATTACGTAGACATGCTAAAATTTCAAGGCCACAAACTACACATTACACATGACATTACACATTTCATAAAATTTACATTTAGTCATTTAGCAGACGTTTTTATCCAAAGCGACTTACAGACGAGGAAACATTGGAAGCAATTATAACAATATAGGCAACAAAATGCATATGTTAATTAAATCCAGTCCATTAAAGCCTAGCACAGTATACAAAGCTAAGAATAGTGAGGTAACTAAAAAAATATTTTTTTAAGAAGACAGAAAAGAATTAGAGGTTAAAATCAGTCATCTACATTTTGACAGAAGATATGCATTTTCACACACTACACCTGCCTGTAGTGTTCTAGCAGTGTAAGGTTGAGAGTGGGTTTCTTCAGTAGCGGTGTGATGCAGGCCTCTTTGAACGCAGTGGGAAATGTCCCAGTGGTGAGCAAAGAGTTGATGATGTGGGTCAGACCAGGCACAACTGCTGGAGAGATGGCATGGAGGAGATGGGTGGGGATGGAATCCAGTGGGCAGGTGGTAGGGTGGTTGGAACCAATGACCTTGGAAACATCATTTTCAGACAGAGGAGAAAAGGCGGGTGATGGTGGTGTAGAAATCTGGCTGTTGATGGCGGTAGTTTTCTTTACGAAGAACGATGCAAAATCATTAGCCGTTAACTCCGATGAAGGTGTGGGAGCAGGCGGACAGAGGAGAGCAGAGAAGGTTTTTAAGAGTGTGAGAGTCAGGAGAGTTGCTGATCTTCGAGTGGTTATAATCAGTTTTTGCAGAGGTGACGTCAACGGAGAAAGTAGAGAGAAGAGACTGGTAGAGAGAGAGGTCAGTATGGTCTTTTGACTTGGGCCATTTTCTCTCAGCTGACTGGAGGCTGGTGCGATGCTCACGTGGTACATCCGATAACCAGGGGGCAGACAGGGATGCACGGGCTGGTCCAGATGTAGGAGGGCATAGGTTGTCCAAGCAGGATGTAAGCGTGGAACACAGAGTGTCTGTGGCACTGTTGGTATTCAAAAGAGAGAGCTCCTCAGAGGGGGGGAGTGCAGACAAGACAGCAGAGGAAAAGCAGGAGGGAGGGAATCCTGATGAGATCCCTGTAGAGAGTGCCAAAAGACTGTTTAGGTGTGAAAAGGGGCCGTATGCAACACATTGAAGTTGTCTTGCAATCCTATGTGGAAAGAATTTAGTAATGCAAAACACTAAATTGAGTAAAATAAAATGCCACTGTTTACTTAAAGTATACTTACTGTATATTGTAAAACTAGTGCTTAAATGTCATGGGGGATTATACTATTCAACAGAGACCCATTATAATGCATTTCGATCAACATGATATAAGCAATTGATAATGTAGGAATCTGCACAGAATTGTGTCATATTCACTTGCATTGATGTACCAAAGCATTTGCAACTTGTTCAAAGAAATGAGAAAATGCTTGTTTGATGTGCACAAGTGACACAAGGATGTAAGGATTGAACAAGAAGTTTTGAGAATTTCAAATCGGATCTGAGAATGCTTAGAAAAAACTGTATTTAAAGTGGGTGGGGGTACTTTTGGGGCAGTTTTGTTTCACCCAAGTGTCCCATATCCACCCCTCTCAAACTGATCCATGGATGCATATAGCCAGAAACAATGCGTTTGATGCATGCAAAGAAGCAACACTGTGTGTCTCAAGAAGCATTTATTCATGATTACGTAGACATGCTAAAATTTCAAGGCAACACACTACACATTACACATGACATTACACATTTCATTAAATTTACATTTAGTCATTTAGCAGACGTTTTATCCAAAGCGACTTACAGACGAGGAAACATTGGAAGAAATTATAACAATATAGGCAACAAAATGCATAAGTTAATTAAATCCAGTCCATTAAAGCCTAGAACAGAATACAAAGCTAAGATTAGTGATGTAAGTAAAAAAAAAATTAAGAACACAGAAAAAAATTAGATGTTAAAATCAGTCATCTACATTTTGACGGAAGATATGCATTTTCACACACTACACCGGCCTGTAGTGTTCTAGCAGTGTAAGGTTGAGAGTGGGTTTCTTCAGTAGCTGTGTGATGCAGGCCTCTTTGAACGCAGTGGGAAATGTCCCAGTGGTGTGCAAAGAGTTGATGATGTGGGTCAGACCAGGCACAACTGCTGGAGAGATGGCATGGAGGAGATGGGTGGGGATGGGATCCAGTGGGCAGGTGGTAGGGTGGTTGGAACCAATGACCTTGGAAACATAATTTTCAGACAGAGGAGAAAAGGCGGGTGATGGTGGTGTAGAAATCTGGCTGTTGATTGCGGTAGTTTTCTTTACGAAGAACGATGCAAAATCAATAGCCGTTAACTCCGATGAAGGTGTGGGAGCAGGTGGACAGAGGAGAGCAGAGAAGGTTTTTAAGAGTGTGTGAGAGTCAGGAGAGTTGCTGATCTTCGAGTGGTTATAATCAGTTTTTGCAGAGGTGACGTCAACGGAGAAAGTAGAGAGAAGAGACTGGTAGAGAGAGAGGTCATTATGGTCTTTTGACTTGGGCCATTTTCTCTCAGCTGACTGGAGGCTGGTGCGATGCTCACGTGGTACATCCGATAACCAGGGGGCAGACAGGGATGCAAGGGCTGGTCCAGATGTAGGAGGGCTTAGGTTGTCCAAGCAGGATGTAAGCGTGGAACACAGAGTGTCTGTGGCACTGTTGGTATTCAAAAGAGAGAGCTCCTCAGAGGGGGGGAGTGCAGACAAGACAGCAGAGGAAAAGCAGGAGGGAGGGAATCCTGATGAGATCCCTGTAGAGAGTGCCAAAAGACTGTTTAGGTGTGAAAAGGGGCCGTATGCAACACATTGAAGTTGTCTTGCAATCCTATGTGGAAAGAATTTAGTAATGCAAAACACTAAATTGAGTAAAATAAAATGCCACTGTTTACTTAAAGTATACTTACTGTATATTGTAAAACTAGTGCTTAAATGTCATGGGGGATTATACTATTCAACAGAGACCCATTATAATGCATTTTGATCAACATGACATAAGCAATTGATAATGTAGGAATCTGCACAGAATTGTGTCATATTCACTTGCATGGATGTACCAAAGCATTTGCAACTTGTTCAAAGAAATGAGAAAATGCTTGTTTGATGTGCACAAGTGACACAAGGATGTAAGGATTGAACAAGAAGTTTTGAGAATTTCAAATCGGATCTGAGAAATGTACCAAATTGACTTAGAAAAAACTGTATTTAAAGTGGGTGGGGGTACTTTTGGGGCAGTTTTGTTTCACCCAAGTGTCCCATTTCCACCCCTCTCAAACTGATGCATGGATGCATATAGCCAGAAATGATTCGTTTGATGCATGCAAAGAAGCAACACTGTGTGTCTCAAGAAGCATTTATTCATGATTACGTAGACATGCTAAAATTTCAAGGCCACACACTACACATTACACATGACTTTACACATTTCATTAAATTTACATTTAGTCATTTAGCAGACGTTTTTATCCAAAGCGACTTACAGACGAGGAAACATTGGAAGCAATTATAACAATATAGGCAACAAAATGCATAAGTTAATTAAATCCAGTCCATTAAAGCCTAGCACAGTATACAAAGCTAAGAATAGTGAGTTAACTAAAAAAAAATTTTTTAAGAAGACAGAAAAGAATTAGAGGTTAAAATCAGTCATCTACATTTTGACAGAAGATATGCATTTTCACACACTACACCTGCCTGTAGTGTTCTAGCAGTGTAAGGTTGAGAGTGGGTTTCTTCAGTAGCGGTGTGATGCAGGCCTCTTTGAACGCAGTGGGAAATGTCCCAGTGGTGAGCAAAGAGTTGATGATGTGGGTCAGACCAGGCACAACTGCTGGAGAGATGGCATGGAGGAGATGGGCGGGGATGGAATCCAGTGGGCAGGTGGTAGGGTGGTTGGAACCAATGACCTTGGAAACATCATTTTCAGACAGAGGAGAAAAGGCGGGTGATGGTGGTGTAGAAATCTGGCTGTTGATGGCGGTAGTTTTCTTTACGAAGAACGATGCAAAATCATTAGCCGTTAACTCCGATGAAGGTGTGGGAGCAGGCGGACAGAGGAGAGCAGAGAAGGTTTTTAAGAGTGTGAGAGTCAGGAGAGTTGCTGATCTTCGAGTGGTTATAATCAGTTTTTGCAGAGGTGACGTCAACGGAGAAAGTAGAGAGAAGAGACTGGTAGAGAGAGAGGTCAGTATGGTCTTTTGACTTGGGCCATTTTCTCTCAGCTGACTGGAGGCTGGTGCGATGCTCACGTGGTACATCCCATAACCAGGGGGCAGACAGGGATGCACGGGCTGGTCCAGATGTAGGAGGGCATAGGTTGTCCAAGCAGGATGTAAGCGTGGAACACAGAGTGTCTGTGGCACTGTTGGTATTCAAAAGAGAGAGCTCCTCAGAGGGGGGGAGTGCAGACAAGACAGCAGAGGAAAAGCAGGAGGGAGGGAATCCTGATGAGATCCCTGTAGAGAGTGCCAAAAGACTGTTTAGGTGTGAAAAGGGGCCGTATGCAACACATTGAAGTTGTCTTGCAATCCTATGTGGAAAGAATTTAGTAATGCAAAACACTAAATTGAGTAAAATAAAATGCCACTGTTTACTTAAAGTATACTTACTGTATATTGTAAAACTAGTGCTTAAATGTCATGGGGGATTATACTATTCAACAGAGACCCATTATAATGCATTTTGATCAACATGACATAAGCAATTGATAATGTAGGAATCTGCACAGAATTGTGTCATATTCACTTGCATGGATGTACCAAAGCATTTGCAACTTGTTCAAAGAAATGAGAAAATGCTTGTTTGATGTGCACAAGTGACACAAGGATGTAAGAATTGAACAAGAAGTTTTGAGAATTTCAAATCGGATCTGAGAAATGTACCAAATTGACTTAGAAAAAACTGTATTTAAAGTGGTTGGGGGTACTTTTGGGGCAGTTTTGTTTCACCCAAGTGTCCCATTTCCACCCCTCTCAAACTGATGCATGGATGCATATAGTCAGAAACAATTTGTTTGATGCATGCAAAGAAGCAACACTGTGTGTCTCAAGAAGCATTTATTCATGATTACGTAGACATGCTAAAATTTCAAGGCCACACACTACACATTACACATGACATTACACATTTCATAAAATTTACATTTAGTCATTTAGCAGACGTTTTTATCCAAAGCGACTTACAGACGAGGAAACATTGGAAGCAATTATAACAATATAGGCAACAAAATGCATAAGTTAATTAAATCCAGTCCATTAAAGCCTAGCACAGTAGACAAAGCTAAGAATAGTGAGGTAAGTAAAAAAATTTTTTTTTAAGAAGACAGAAAAGAATAAGAGGTTAAAATCAGTCATCTACATTTTGACAGAAGATATGCATTTTCACACACTACACCTGCCTTTAGTGTTCTAGCAGTGTAAGGTTGAGAGTGGGTTTCTTCAGTAGCGGTGTGATGCAGGCCTCTTTGAACGCAGTGGGAAATGTCCCAGTGGTGAGCAAAGAGTTGATGATGTGGGTCAGACCAGGCACAACTGCTGGAGAGATGGCATGGAGGAGATGGGTGGGGATGGAATCCAGTGGGCAGGTGGTAGGGTGGTTGGAACCAATGACCTTGGAAACATCATTTTCCGACAGACGAGAAAAGGCGGGTGATGGTGGTGTAGAAATCTGGCTGTTGATGGCGGTAGTTTTCTTTACGAAGAACGATGCAAAATCATTAGCCGTTAACTCCGATGAAGGTGTGGGAGCAGGCGGACAGAGGAGAGCAGAGAAGGTTTTTAAGAGTGTGTGAGAGTCAGGAGAGAGGTCAGTATGGTCTTTTGACTTGGGCCATTTTCTCTCAGCTGACTGGAGGCTGGTGCGATGCTCACGTGGTACATCCCATAACCAGGTGCAGACAGGGATGCACGGGCTGGTCCAGATGTAGGAGGGCATAGGTTGTCCAAGCAGGATGTAAGCGTGGAACACAGAGTGTCTGTGGCACTGTTGGTATTCAAAAGAGAGAGCTCCTCAGAGGGGGGAGTGCAGACAAGACAGCAGAGGAAAAGCAGGAGGGAGGGAATCCTGATGAGATCCCTGTAGAGAGTGCCAAAAGACTGTTTAGGTGTGAAAAGGGGCCGTATGCAACACATTGAAGTTGTCTTGCAATCCTATGTGGAAAGAATTTAGTAATGCAAAACACTAAATTGAGTAAAATAAAATGCCACTGTTTACTTAAAGTATACTTACTGTATATTGTAAAACTAGTGCTTAAATGTCATGGGGGATTATACTATTCAACAGAGACCCATTATAATGCATTTTGATCAACATGACATAAGCAATTGATAATGTAGGAATCTGCACAGAATTGTGTCATATTCACTTGCATGGATGTACCAAAGCATTTGCAACTTGTTCAAATAAATGAGAAAATGCTTGTTTGATGTGCACAAGTGACACAAGGATGTAAGGATTGAACAAGAAGTTTTGAGAATTTCAAATCGGATCTGAGAAATGTACCAAATTGACTTAGAAAAAACTGTATTTAAAGTGGGTGGGGGTACTTTTTGGGCAGTTTTGTTTCACCCAATTGTCCCATTTCCACCCCTCTCAAACTGATGCATGGATGCATATAGCCAGAAACAATTCGTTTGATGCATGCAAAGAAGCAACACTGTGTGTCTCAAGAAGCATTTATTCATGATTACGTAGACATGCTAAAATTTCAAGGCCACAAACTACACATTACACATGACATTACACATTTCATAAAATTTACATTTAGTCATTTAGCAGACGTTTTTATCCAAAGCGACTTACAGACGAGGAAACATTGGAAGCAATTATAACAATATAGGCAACAAAATGCATATGTTAATTAAATCCAGTCCATTAAAGCCTAGCACAGTATACAAAGCTAAGAATAGTGAGGTAACTAAAAAAATATTTTTTTAAGAAGACAGAAAAGAATTAGAGGTTAAAATCAGTCATCTACATTTTGACAGAAGATATGCATTTTCACACACTACACCTGCCTGTAGTGTTCTAGCAGTGTAAGGTTGAGAGTGGGTTTCTTCAGTAGCGGTGTGATGCAGGCCTCTTTGAACGCAGTGGGAAATGTCCCAGTGGTGAGCAAAGAGTTGATGATGTGGGTCAGACCAGGCACAACTGCTGGAGAGATGGCATGGAGGAGATGGGTGGGGATGGAATCCAGTGGGCAGGTGGTAGGGTGGTTGGAACCAATGACCTTGGAAACATCATTTTCAGACAGAGGAGAAAAGGCGGGTGATGGTGGTGTAGAAATCTGGCTGTTGATGGCGGTAGTTTTCTTTACGAAGAACGATGCAAAATCATTAGCCGTTAACTCCGATGAAGGTGTGGGAGCAGGCGGACAGAGGAGAGCAGAGAAGGTTTTTAAGAGTGTGAGAGTCAGGAGAGTTGCTGATCTTCGAGTGGTTATAATCAGTTTTTGCAGAGGTGACGTCAACGGAGAAAGTAGAGAGAAGAGACTGGTAGAGAGAGAGGTCAGTATGGTCTTTTGACTTGGGCCATTTTCTCTCAGCTGACTGGAGGCTGGTGCGATGCTCACGTGGTACATCCCATAACCAGGGGGCAGACAGGGATGCACGGGCTGGTCCAGATGTAGGAGGGCATAGGTTGTCCAAGCAGGATGTAAGCGTGGAACACAGAGTGTCTGTGGCACTGTTGGTATTCAAAAGAGAGAGCTCCTCAGAGGGGGGGAGTGCAGACAAGACAGCAGAGGAAAAGCAGGAGGGAGGGAATCCTGATGAGATCCCTGTAGAGAGTGCCAAAAGACTGTTTAGGTGTGAAAAGGGGCCGTATGCAACACATTGAAGTTGTCTTGCAATCCTATGTGGAAAGAATTTAGTAATGCAAAACACTAAATTGAGTAAAATAAAATGCCACTGTTTACTTTAAGTATACTTACTGTATATTGTAAAACTAGTGCTTAAATGTCATGGGGGATTATACTATTCAACAGAGACCCATTATAATACATTTTGATCAACATGACATTAGCAATTGATAATGTAGGAATCTGCACAGAATTGTGTCATATTCACTTGCATGGATGTACCAAAGCATTTGCAACTTGTTCAAAGAAATGAGAAAATGCTTGTTTGATGTGCACAAGTGACACAAGGATGTAAGGATTGAACAAGAAGTTTTGAGAATTTCAAATCGGATCTGAGAAATGTACCAAATTGACTTAGAAAAAACTGTATTTAAAGTGGGTGGGGGTACTTTTGGGGCAGTTTTGTTTCACCCAATTGTCCCATTTCCACCCCTCTCAAACTGATGCATGGATGCATATAGCCAGAAACAATTCGTTTGATGCATGCAAAGAAGCAACACTGTGTGTCTCAAGAAGCATTTATTCATGATTACGTAGACATGCTAAAATTTCAAGGCCACAAACTACACATTACACATGACATTACACATTTCATAAAATTTACATTTAGTCATTTAGCAGACGTTTTTATCCAAAGCGACTTACAGACGAGGAAACATTGGAAGCAATTATAACAATATAGGCAACAAAATGCATATGTTAATTAAATCCAGTCCATTAAAGCCTAGCACAGTATACAAAGCTAAGAATAGTGAGGTAACTAAAAAAATATTTTTTTAAGAAGACAGAAAAGAATTAGAGGTTAAAATCAGTCATCTACATTTTGACAGAAGATATGCATTTTCACACACTACACCTGCCTGTAGTGTTCTAGCAGTGTAAGGTTGAGAGTGGGTTTCTTCAGTAGCGGTGTGATGCAGGCCTCTTTGAACGCAGTGGGAAATGTCCCAGTGGTGAGCAAAGAGTTGATGATGTGGGTCAGACCAGGCACAACTGCTGGAGAGATGGCATGGAGGAGATGGGTGGGGATGGAATCCAGTGGGCAGGTGGTAGGGTGGTTGGAACCAATGACCTTGGAAACATCATTTTCAGACAGAGGAGAAAAGGCGGGTGATGGTGGTGTAGAAATCTGGCTGTTGATGGCGGTAGTTTTCTTTACGAAGAACGATGCAAAATCATTAGCCGTTAACTCCGATGAAGGTGTGGGAGCAGGCGGACAGTTGAGAGCAGAGAAGGTTTTTAAGAGTGTGACAGTCAGGAGAGTTGCTGATCTTCGAGTGGTTATAATCAGTTTTTGCAGAGGTGACGTCAACGGAGAAAGTAGAGAGAAGAGACTGGTAGAGAGAGAGGTCAGTATGGTCTTTTGACTTGGGCCATTTTCTCTCAGCTGACTGGAGGCTGGTGCGATGCTCACGTGGTATATCCCATAACCAGGTGCAGACAGGGATGCACGGGCTGGTCCAGATGTAGGAGGGCATAGGTTGTCCAAGCAGGATGTAAGCGTGGAACACAGAGTGTCTGTGGCACTGTTGGTATTCAAAAGAGAGAGCTCCTCAGAGGGGGGAGTGCAGACAAGACAGCAGAGGAAAAGCAGGAGGGAGGGAATCCTGATGAGATCCCTGTAGAGAGTGCCAAAAGACTGTTTAGGTGTGAAAAGGGGCCGTATGCAACACATTGAAGTTGTCTTGCAATCCTATGTGGAAAGAATTTAGTAATGCAAAACACTAAATTGAGTAAAATAAAATGCCACTGTTTACTTAAAGTATACTTACTGTATATTGTAAAACTAGTGCTTAAATGTCATGGGGGATTATACTATTCAACAGAGACCCATTATAATGCATTTTGATCAACATGACATAAGCAATTGATAATGTAGGAATCTGCACAGAATTGTGTCATATTCACTTGCATGGATGTACCAAAGCATTTGCAACTTGTTCAAAGAAATGAGAAAATGCTTGTTTGATGTGCACAAGTGACACAAGGATGTAAGGATTGAACAAGAAGTTTTGAGAATTTCAAATCGGATCTGAGAAATGTACCAAATTGACTTAGAAAAAACTGTATTTAAAGTGGGTGGGGGTACTTTTGGGGCAGTTTTGTTTCACCCAATTGTCCCATTTCCACCCCTCTCAAACTGATGCATGGATGCATATAGCCAGAAACAATTTGTTTGATGCATGCAAAGAAGCAACACTGTGTGTCTCAAGAAGCATTTATTCATGATTACGTAGACATGCTAAAATTTCAAGGCCACAAACTACACATTACACATGACATTACACATTTCATAAAATTTACATTTAGTCATTTAGCAGACGTTTTTATCCAAAGCGACTTACAGACGAGGAAACATTGGAAGCAATTATAACAATATAGGCAACAAAATGCATATGTTAATTAAATCCAGTCCATTAAAGCCTAGCACAGTATACAAAGCTAAGAATAGTGAGGTAACTAAAAAAATATTTTTTTAAGAAGACAGAAAAGAATTAGAGGTTAAAATCAGTCATCTACATTTTGACAGAATATATGCATTTTCACACACTACACCTGCCTGTAGTGTTCTAGCAGTGTAAGGTTGAGAGTGGGTTTCTTCAGTAGGGGTGTGATGCAGGCCTCTTTGAACGCAGTGGGAAATGTCCCAGTGGTGAGCAAAGAGTTGATGATGTGGGTCAGACCAGGCACAACTGCTGGAGAGATGGCATGGAGGAGATGGGTGGGGATGGAATCCAGTGGGCAGGTGGTAGGGTGGTTGGAACCAATGACCTTGGAAACATCATTTTCAGACAGAGGAGAAAAGGCGGGTGATGGTGGTGTAGAAATCTGGCTGTTGATGGCGGTAGTTTTCTTTACGAAGAACGATGCAAAATCATTAGCCGTTAACTCCGATGAAGGTGTGGGAGCAGGCGGACAGAGGAGAGCAGAGAAGGTTTTTAAGAGTGTGAGAGTCAGGAGAGTTGCTGATTTTCGAGTGGTTATAATCAGTTTTTGCAGAGGTGACGTCAACGGAGAAAGTAGAGAGAAGAGACTGGTAGAGAGAGAGGTCAGTATGGTCTTTTGACTTGGGCCATTTTCTCTCAGCTGACTGGAGGCTGGTGCGATGCTCACGTGGTACATCCCATAACCAGGGGGCAGACAGGGATGCACGGGCTGGTCCAGATGTAGGAGGGCATAGGTTGTCCAAGCAGGATGTAAGCGTGGAACACAGAGTGTCTGTGGCACTGTTGGTATTCAAAAGAGAGAGCTCCTCAGAGGGGGGGAGTGCAGACAAGACAGCAGAGGAAAAGCAGGAGGGAAGGAATCCTGATGAGATCACTGTAGAGAGTGCCAAAAGACTGTTTAGGTGTGAAAAGGGGCCGTATGCAACACATTGAAGTTGTCTTGCAATCCTATGTGGAAAGAATTTAGTAATGCAAAACACTAAATTGAGTAAAATAAAATGCCACTGTTTACTTTAAGTATACTTACTGTATATTGTAAAACTAGTGCTTAAATGTCATGGGGGATTATACTATTCAACAGAGACCCATTATAATACATTTTGATCAACATGACATAAGCAATTGATAATGTAGGAATCTGCACAGAATTGTGTCATATTCACTTGCATGGATGTACCAAAGCATTTGCAACTTGTTCAAAGAAATGAGAAAATGCTTGTTTGATGTGCACAAGTGACACAAGGATGTAAGGATTGAACAAGAAGTTTTGAGAATTTCAAATCGGATCTGAGAATGCTTAGAAAAAACTGTATTTAAAGTGGGTGGGGGTACTTTTGGGGCAGTTTTGTTTCACCCAAGTGTCCCATATCCACCCCTCTCAAACTGATCCATGGATGCATATAGCCAGAAACAATGCGTTTGATGCATGCAAAGAAGCAACACTGTGTGTCTCAAGAAGCATTTATTCATGATTACGTAGACATGCTAAAATTTCAAGGCCACACACTACACATTACACATGACATTACACATTTCATTAAATTTACATTTAGTCATTTAGCAGACGTTTTTATCCAAAGCGACTTACAGACGAGGAAACATTGGAAGAAATTATAACAATATAGGCAACAAAATGCATAAGTTAATTAAATCCAGTCCATTAAAGCCTAGAACAGTATACAAAGCTAAGATTAGTGATGTAAGTAAAAAAAAAATTAAGAACACAGAAAAAAATTAGATGTTAAAATCAGTCATCTACATTTTGACGGAAGATATGCATTTTCACACACTACACCGGCCTGTAGTGTTCTAGCAGTGTAAGGTTGAGAGTGGGTTTCTTCAGTAGCTGTGTGATGCAGGCCTCTTTGAACGCAGTGGGAAATGTCCCAGTGGTGTGCAAAGAGTTGATGATGTGGGTCAGACCAGGCACAACTGCTGGAGAGATGGCATGGAGGAGATGGGTGGGGATGGGATCCAGTGGGCAGGTGGTAGGGTGGTTGGAACCAATGACCTTGGAAACATCATTTTCAGACAGAGGAGAAAAGGCGGGTGATGGTGGTGTAGAAATCTGGCTGTTGATGGCGGTAGTTTTCTTTACGAAGAACGATGCAAAATCAATAGCCGTTAACTCCGATGAAGGTGTGGGAGCAGGTGGACAGAGGAGAGCAGAGAAGGTTTTTAAGAGTGTGTGAGAGTCAGGAGAGTTGCTGATCTTCGAGTGGTTATAATCAGTTTTTGCAGAGGTGACGTCAACGGAGAAAGTAGAGAGAAGAGACTGGTAGAGAGAGAGGTCAGTATGTTCTTTTGACTTGGGCCATTTTCTCTCAGCTGACTGGAGGCTGGTGCGATGCTCACGTGGTACATCCCATAACCAGGGGGCAGACAGGGATGCACGGGCTGGTCCAGATGTAGGAGGGCTTAGGTTGTCCAAGCAGGATGTAAGCGTGGAACACAGAGTGTCTGTGGCACTGTTGGTATTCAAAAGAGAGAGCTCCTCAGAGGGGGGGAGTGCAGACAAGACAGCAGAGGAAAAGCAGGAGGGAGGGAATCCTGATGAGATCCCTGTAGAGAGTGCCAAAAGACTGTTTAGGTGTGAAAAGGGGCCGTCTGCAACACATTGAAGTTGTCTTGCAATCCTATGTGGAAAGAATAAAGTAATGCTAAACATTAAATTGAGTAAAATAAAATGCCACTGTTTACTTGAAGTATACTTACTGTATATTGTAAAACCAGTGCTTAAATGTCATGGGGGATTATACTATTCAACAGAGACCCATTATAATGCATTTCGATCAACATGACATAAGCAATTGATAATGTAGGAATCTGCACAGAATTGTGTCATATTCACTTGCATTGATGTACCAAAGCATTTGCAACTTGTTCAAAGAAATGAGAAAATGCTTGTTTGATGTGCACAAGTGACACAAGGATGTAAGGATTGAACAAGAAGTTTTGAGAATTTCAAATCGGATCTGAGAAATGTACCAAATTGACTTAGAAAAAACTGTATTTAAAGTGGGTGGGGGTACTTTTGGGGCAGTTTTGTTTCACCCAAGTGTCCCATATCCACCCCTCTCAAACTGATCCATGGATGCATATAGCCAGAAACAATGCGTTTGATGCATGCAAAGAAGCAACACTGTGTGTCTCAAGAAGCATTTATTCATGATTACGTAGACATGCTAAAATTTCAAGGCCACACACTACACATTACACATGACATTACACATTTCATTAAATTTACATTTAGTCATTTAGCAGACGTTTTTATCCAAAGCGACTTACAGACGAGGAAACATTGGAAGAAACTATAACAACATAGGCAACAAAATGCATAAGTTAATTAAATCCAGTCCATTAAAGCCTAGCACAGTATACAAAGCTAAGAATAGTGAGGTAAGTAAAAACAAAATTTTTTAAGAAGATAGAAAATAATTAGAGGTTAAAATCAGTCATCTACATTTTGACAGAAGATATGCATTTTCACACACTACACCGGCCTGTAGTGTTCTAGCAGTGTAAGGTTGAGAGTGGGTTTCTTCAGTAGCGGTGTGATGCAGGCCTCTTTGAACGCAGTGGGAAATGTCCCAGTGGTGGGCAAAGAGTTGATGATGTGGGTCAGACCAGGCACAACTGCTGGAGAGATGGCATGGAGGAGATGGGTGGGGATGGGATCCAGTGGGCAGGTGGTAGGATGGTTGGAACCAATGACCTTGGAAACATCATTTTCAGACAGAGGAGAAAAGGCGGGTGATGGGGGTGTAGAAATCTGGCTGTTGATGGCGGTAGTTTTCTTTACGAAGAACGATGCAAAATCATTAGCCGTTAACTCCGATGAAGGTGTGGGAGCAGGCGGACAGAGGAGAGCAGAGAAGGTTTTTAAGAGTGTGTGAGAGTCAGGAGAGAGGTCAGTATGGTCTGTTGACTTGGGCCATTTTCTCTCAGCTGACTGGAGGCTGGTGCGATGCTCACGTGGTACATCCGATAACCAGGGGGTAGACAGGGATGCACGGGCTGGTCCAGATGTAGGAGGGCATAGGTTGTCCAAGCAGGATGTAAGCTTGGAACACAGAGTGTCTGTGGCACTGTTGGTATTCAATAGAGAGAGCTCCTCAGAGGGCGGGAGTGCAGACAAGACAGCAGAGGAAAAGCAGGAGGGAGGGAATCCTGATGAGATTCCTGTAGAGAGTGCCAAAAGACTGTTTAGGTGTGAAAAGGGGCCGTCTGCAACACATTGAAGTTGTCTTGCAATCCTATGTGGAAAGAATTTAGTAATGCAAAACACTAAATTGAGTAAAATAAAATGCCACTGTTTACTTAAAGTATACTTACTGTTTATTGTAAAACTAGTGCTTAAATGTCATGGGGGATTATACTATTCAACAGAGACCCATTATAATGCATTTTGATCAACATGACATAAGCAATTGATAATGTAGGAATCTGCACAGAATTGTGTCATATTCACTTGCATGGATGTACCAAAGCATTTGCAACTTGTTCAAAGAAATGAGAAAATGCTTGTTTGATGTGCACAAGTGACACAAGGATGTAAGGATTGAACAAGAAGTTTTGAGAATTTCAAATCGGATCTGAGAAATGTACCAAATTGACTTAGAAAAAAACTGTATTTAAAGTGGGTGGGGGTACTTTTGGGGCAGTTTTGTTTCACCCAAGTGTCCCATTTCCACCCCTCTCAAACTGATGCATGGATGCATATAGCCAGAAACAATTCGTTTGATGCATGCAAAGAAGCAACACTGTGTGTCTCAAGAAGCATTTATTCATGATTACGTAGACATGCTAAAATTTCAAGGCCACACACTACACATTACACATGACATTGCACATTTCATTAAATTTACATTTAGTCATTTAGCAGACGTTTTTATCCAAAGCGACTTACAGACGAGGAAACATTGGAAGAAACTATAACAACATAGGCAACAAAATGCATAAGTTAATTAAATCCAGTCCATTAAAGCCTAGCACAGTATACAAAGCTAAGAATAGTGAGGTAACTAAAAAAAATTTTTTTTAAGAAGACAGAAAAGAATTAGAGGTTAAAATCGGTCATCTACATTTTGACAGAAGATATGCATTTTCACACACTACACCTGCCTGTAGTATTCTAGCAGTGTAAGGTTGAGAGTGGGTTTCTTCAGTAGCGGTGTGATGCAGGCCTCTTTGAACGCAGTGGGAAATGTCCCAGTGGTGAGCAAAGAGTTGATGATGTGGGTCAGACCAGGCACAACTGCTGGAGAGATGGCATGGAGGAGATGGGTGGGGATGGAATCCAGTGGGCAGGTGGTAGGGTGGTTGGAACCAATGACCTTGGAAACATCATTTTCAGACAGAGGAGAAAAGGCGGGTGATGGTGGTGTAGAAATCTGGCTGTTGATGGCGGTAGTTTTCTTTACGAAGAACGATGCAAAATTATTAGCCGTTAACTCCGATGAAGGTGTGGGAGCAGGCGGACAGAGGAGAGCAGAGAAGGTTTTTAAGAGTGTGAGAGTCAGGAGAGTTGCTGATCTTCGAGTGGTTATAATCAGTTTTTGCAGAGGTGACGTCAACGGAGAAAGTAGAGAGAAGAGACTGGTAGAGAGAGAGGTCAGTATGGTCTTTTGACTTGGGCCATTTTCTCTCAGCTGACTGGAGGCTGGTGCGATGCTCACGTGGTACATCCCATAACCAGGGGGCAGACAGGGATGCACGGGCTGGTCCAGATGTAGGAGGGCATAGGTTGTCCAAGCAGGATGTAAGCGTGGAACACAGAGTGTCTGTGGCACTGTTGTTATTCAAAAGAGAGAGCTCCTCAGAGGGGGGGAGTGCAGACAAGACAGCATAGGAAAAGCAGGAGGGAGGGAATCCTGATGAGATCCCTGTAGAGAGTGCCAAAAGACTGTTTATGTGTGAAAAGGGGCCGTATGCAACACATTGAAGTTGTCTTGCAATCCTATGTGGAAAGAATTTAGTAATGCAAAACACTAAATTGAGTAAAATAAAATGCCACTGTTTACTTAAAGTATACTTACTGTATATTGTAAAACTAGTGCTTAAATGTCATGGGGGATTATACTATTCAACAGAGACCCATTATAACGCATTTTGATCAACATGACATAAGCAATTGTTAATGTAGGAATCTGCACAGAATTGTGTCATATTCACTTGCATGGATGTACCAAAGCATTTGCAACTTGTTCAAAGAAATGAGAAAATGCTTGTTTGATGTGCACAAGTGACACAAGGATGTAAGGATTGAACGTGAAGTTTTGAGAATTTCAAATCGGATCTGAGAAATGTACCAAATTGACTTAGAAAAAACTGTATTTAAAGTGGGTGGGGGTACTTTTGGGGCAGTTTTGTTTCACCCAATTGTCCCTTTTCCACCCCTCTCAAACTGATGCATGGATGCATATAGCCAGAAACAATTCGTTTGATGCATGCAAAGAAGCAACACTGTGTGTCTCAAGAAGCATTTATTCATGATTACGTAGACATGCTAAAATTTCAAGGCCACACACTACACATTACACATGACATTACACATTTCATAAAATTTACATTTAGTCATTTAGCAGACGTTTTTATCCAAAGCGACTTACAGACGAGGAAACATTGGAAGCAATTATAACAATATAGGCAACAAAATGCATAAGTTAATTAAATCCAGTCCATTAAAGCCTAGCACAGTATACAAAGCTAAGAATAGTGAGGTAACTAAAAAAATATTTTTTTAAGAAGACAGAAAAGAATTAGAGGTTAAAATCAGTCATCTACATTTTGACAGAAGATATGCATTTTCACACACTACACCTGCCTGTAGTGTTCTAGCAGTGTAAGGTTGAGAGTGGGTTTCTTCAGTAGCGGTGTGATGCAGGCCTCTTTGAACGCAGTGGGAAATGTCCCAGTGGTGAGCACAGAGTTGATGATGTGGGTCAGACCAGGCACAACTGCTGGAGAGATGGCATGGAGGAGATGGCTGGGGATGGAATCCAGTGGGCAGGTGGTAGGGTGGTTGGAACCAATGACCTTGGAAACATCATTTTCAGACAGAGGAGATAAGGCGGGTGATGGTGGTGTAGAAATCTGGCTGTTGATGGCGGTAGTTTTCTTTACGAAGAACGATGCAAAATCATTTGCCGTTAACTCCGATGAAGGTGTGGGAGCAGGCGGACAGAGGAGAGCAGAGAAGGTTTTTAAGAGTGTGAGAGTCAGGAGAGTTGCTGATCTTCGAGTGGTTATAATCAGTTTTTGCAGAGGTGACGTCAACGGAGAAAGTAGAGAGAAGAGACTGGTAGAGAGAGAGGTCAGTATGGTCTTTTGACTTGGGCCATTTTCTCTCAGCTGACTGGAGGCTGGTGCGATGCTCACGTGGTACATCCCATAACCAGGGGGCAGACAGGGATGCACGGGCTGGTCCAGATGTAGGAGGGCATAGGTTGTCCAAGCAGGATGTAAGCGTGGAACACAGAGTGTCTGTGGCACTGTTGGTATTCAAAAGAGAGAGCTCCTCAGAGGGGGGGAGTGCAGACAAGACAGCAGAGGAAAAGCAGGAGGGAGGGAATCCTGATGAGATCCCTGTAGAGAGTGCCAAAAGACTGTTTAGGTGTGAAAAGGTGCCGTATGCAACACATTGAAGTTGTCTTGCAATCCTATGTGGAAAGAATTTAGTAATGCAAAACACTAAATTGAGTAAAATAAAATGCCACTGTTTACTTAAAGTATACTTACTGTATATTGTAAAACTAGTGCTTAAATGTCATGGGGGATTATACTATTCAACAGAGACCCATTATAATGCATTTTGATCAACATGACATAAGCAATTGATAATGTAGGAATCTGCACAGAACTTTGTCATATTCACTTGCATGGATGTACCAAAGCATTTGCAACTTGTTCAAAGAAATGAGAAAATGCTTGTTTGATGTGCACAAGTGACACAAGAATGTAAGGATTGAACAAGAAGTTTTGAGAATTTCAAATCGGATCTGAGAAATGTACCAAATTGACTTAGAAAAAACTGTATTTAAAGTGGGTGGGGGTACTTTTGGGGCAGTTTTGTTTCACCCAAGTGTCCCATTTCCACCCCTCTCAAACTGATGCATGGATGCATATAGCCAGAAACAATTCGTTTGATGCATGCAAAGAAGCAACACTGTGTGTCTCAAGAAGCATTTATTCATGATTACGTAGACATGCTAAAATTTCAAGGCCACACACTACACATTACACATGACATTACACATTTCATTAAATTTACATTTAGTCATTTAGCAGACGTTTTTATCCAAAGCGACTTACAGACGAGGAAACATTGGAAGCAATTATAACAATATAGGCAACAAAATGCATAAGTTAATTAAATCCAGTCCATTAAAGCCTAGCACAGTATACAAAGCTAAGAATAGTGAGGTAAGTAAAAAAAAATTTTTTTAAGAAGACAGAAAAGAATTAGAGGTTAAAATCAGTCATCTACATTTTGACAGAAGATATGCATTTTCACACACTACACCTGCCTGTAGTGTTCTAGCAGTGTAAGGTTGAGAGTGGGTTTCTTCAGTAGCGGTGTGATGCAGGCCTCTTTGAACGCAGTGGGAAATGTCCCAATGGTGAGCAAAGAGTTGATGATGTGGGTCAGACCAGGCACAACTGCTGGAGAGATGGCATGGAGGAGATGGGTGGGGATGGAATCCAGTGGGCAGGTGGTAGGGTGGTTGGAACCAATGACCTTGGAAACATCATTTTCAGACAGAGGAGAAAAGGCGGGTGATGGTGGTGTAGAAATCTGGCTGTTGATTGCGGTAGTTTTCTTTACGAAGAACGATGCAAAATCATTAGCCGTTAACTCCGATGAAGGTGTGGGAGCAGGCAGACAGAGGAGAGCAGAGAAGGTTTTTAAGAGTGTGAGAGTCAGGAGAGTTGCTGATCTTCGAGTGGTTATAATCAGTTTTTGCAGAGGTGACGTCAACGGAGAAAGTAGAGAGAAGAGACTGGTAGAGAGAGAGGTCAGTATGGTCTTTTGACTTGGGCCATTTTCTCTCAGCTGACTGGAGGCTGGTGCGATGCTCACGTGGTACATCCGATAACCAGGGGGCAGACAGGGATGCACGGGCTGGTCCAGATGTAGGAGGGCATAGGTTGTCCAAGCAGGATGTAAGCGTGGAACACAGAGTGTCTGTGGCACTGTTGGTATTCAAAAGAGAAAGCTCCTCAGTGGTGGGGAGTGCAGACAAGACAGCAGAGGAAAAGCAGGAGGGAGGGAATCCTGATAAGATCCCTGAAGAGAGTGCCAAAAGACTGTTTAGGTGTGAAAAGGGGCCGTATGCAACACATTGAAGTTGTCTTGCAATCCTATGTTGAAAAAATTTAGTAATGCAAAACACTAAATTGATTAAAATAAAATGCCACTGTTTACTTAAAGTATACTTACTGTATATTGTAAAACTACTGCTTAAATGTCATGGGGGATTATACTATTCAACAGAGACCCATTATAATGCATTTTGATCAACATGACATAAGCAATTGATAATGTAGGAATCTGCACAGAATTGTGTCATATTCACTTGCATGGATGTACCAAAGCATTTGCAACTTGTTCAAAGAACTGAGAAAATGCTTGTTTGATGTGCACAAGTGACACAAGGATGTAAGGATTGAACAAGAAGTTTTGAGAATTTCAAATCGGATCTGAGAAATGTACCCAATTGACTTAGAAAAAACTGTATTTAAAGTGGGTGGGGGTACTTTTGGGGCAGTTTTGTTTCACCCAAGTGTCCCATTTCCACCCCTCTCAAACTGATGCATGGATGCATATAGCCAGAAACAATTTGTTTGATGCATGCAAAGAAGCAACACTGTGTGTCTCAAGAAGCATTTATTCAAGATTACGTAGACATGCTAAAATTTCAAGGCCACACACTACACATTACACATGACATTACACATTTCATAAAATTTACATTCAGTCATTTAGCAGACGTTTTTATCCAAAGCGACTTACAGACGAGGAAACATTGGAAGCAATTATAACAATATAGGCAACAAAATGCATAAGTTAATTAAATCCAGTCCATTAAAGCCTAGCACAGTATACAAAGCTAAGAATAGTGAGGTAAGTAAAAAAAATATTTTTTTAAGAAGACAGAAAAGAATTAGAGGTTAAAATCAGTCATCTACATTTTGACAGAAGATATTCATTTTCACACACTACACCGGCCTGTAGTGTTCTAGCAGTGTAAGGTTGAGAGTGGGTTTCTTCAGTAGCGGTGTGATGCAGGCCTCTTTGAACGCAGTGGGAAATGTCCCAGTGGTGAGCAAAGAGTTGATGATGTGGGTCAGACCAGGCACAACTGCTGGAGAGATGGCATGGAGGAGATGGGTGGGGATGGAATCTAGTGGGCAGGTGGTAGGGTGGTTGGAACCAATGACCTTGGAAACATCATTTTCAGACAGAGGAGAAAAGGCGGGTGATGGTGGTGTAGATATCTGGCTGTTGATGGCGGTAGTTTTTTTTACTAAGAACGATGCAAAATCATTAGCCGTTAACTCCGATGAAGGTGTGGGAGCAGGCGGACAGAGGAGAGCAGAGAAGGTTTTTAAGAGTGTGTGAGAGTCAGGAGAGAGGTCAGTATGGTCTTTTGACTTGGGCCATTTTCTCTCAGCTGACTGGAGGCTGGTGCGATGCTCACGTGGTACATCCGATAACCAGGGGGCAGACAGGGATGCACGGGCTGGTCCAGATGTAGGAGGGCATAGGTTGTCCAAGCAGGATGTAAGCGTGGAACACAGAGTGTCTGTGGCACTGTTGGTATTCAAAAGAGAGAGCTCCTCAGAGGGGGGGTGTGCAGACAAGACAGCAGAGGAAAAGCAGGAGGGAGGGAATCCTGATGAGATCCCTGTAGAGAGTGCCAAAAGACTGTTTAGGTGTGAAAAGGGGCCGTCTGCAACACATTGAAGTTGTCTTGCAATCCTATGTGGAAAAAATTTAGTAATGCAAAACACTAAATTTGAGTAAAATAAAATGCCACTGTTTACTTAAAGTATACTTAACTGTATATTGTAAAACTAGTGCTTAAATGTCATGGGGGATTATACCATTCAACAGAGACCCATTATAATGAATTTTGATCAACATGACATAAGCAATTGATAATGTAGGAATCTGCACAGAATTGTGTCATATTCACTTGCATGGATGTACCAAAGCATTTGCAACTTGTTCAAAGAAATTAGAAAATGCTTGTTTGATGTGCACAAGTGACACAAGGATGTCAGGATTGAACAAGAAGTTTTGAGAATTTCAAATCGGATCTGAGAATAGTACCAAATTGACTTAGAAAAAACTGTATTTAAAGTGGGTGGGGGTACTTTTGGGGCAGTTTTGTTTCACCCAAGTGTCCCATTTCCACCCCTCTCAAACTGATGCATGGATGCATATAGTCAGAAACAATTTGTTTGATGCATGCAAAGAAGCAACACTGTGTGTCTCAAGAAGCATTTATTCATGATTACGTAGACATGCTTAAATTTCAAGGCCACACACTACACATTACACATGACATTACACATTTCATTAAATTTACATTTAGTCATTTAGCAGACGTTTTTATCCAAAGCGACTTACAGACGAGGAAACATTGGAAGCAATTATAGCAATTTAGGCAACAAAATGCATAAGTTAATTAAATCCAGTCCATTAAAGCCTAGCACAGTATACAAAGCTAAGAATAGTGAGGTAAGTAAAAAAAATATTTTTTTAAGAAGACAGAAAAGAATTAGAGGTTAAAATCAGTCATCTACATTTTGACTGAAGATATGCATTTTCACACACTACACCTGCCTGTAGTGTTCTAGCAGTGTAAGGTTGAGAGTGGGTTTCTTCAGTAGCGGTGTGATGCAGGCCTCTTTGAACGCAGTGGGAAATGTCCCAGTGGTGAGCAAAGAGTTGATGATGTGGGTCAGACCAGGCACAACTGCTGGAGAGATGGCATGGAGGAGATGGGTGGGGATGGAATCCAGTGGGCAGGTGGTAGGGTGGTTGGAACCAATGACCTTGGAAACATCATTTTCAGACAGAGGAGAAAAGGCGGGTGATGGTGGTGTAGAAATCTGGCTGTTGATGGCGGTAGTTTTCTTTACGAAGAACGATGCAAAATCATTAGCCGTTAACTCCGATGAAGGTGTGGGAGCAGGCGGACAGAGGAGAGCAGAGAAGGTTTTTAAGAGTGTGAGAGTCAGGAGAGTTGCTGATCTTCGAGTGGTTATAATCAGTTTTTGCAGAGGTGACGTCAACGGAGAAAGTAGAGAGAAGAGACTGGTAGAGAGAGAGGTCAGTATGGTCTTTTGACTTGGGCCATTTTCTCTCAGCTGACTGGAGGCTGGTGCGATGCTCACGTGGTACATCCCATAACCAGGGGGCAGACAGGGATGCACGGGCTGGTCCAGATGTAGGAGGGCATAGGTTGTCCAAGCAGGATGTAAGCGTGGAACACAGAGTGTCTGTGGCACTGTTGGTATTCAAAAGAGAGAGCTCCTCAGAGGGGGGGAGTGCAGACAAGACAGCAGAGGAAAAGCAGGAGGGAGGGAATCCTGATGAGATCCCTGTAGAGAGTGCCAAAAGACTGTTTAGGTGTGAAAAGGGGCCGTATGCAACACATTGAAGTTGTCTTGCAATCCTATGTGGAAAGAATTTAGTAATGCAAAACACTAAATTGAGTAAAATAAAATGCCACTGTTTACTTAAAGTATACTTACTGTATATTGTAAAACTAGTGCTTAAATGTCATGGGGGATTATACTATTCAACAGAGACCCATTATAATGCATTTCGATCAACATGATATAAGCAATTGATAATGTAGGAATCTGCACAGAATTGTGTCATATTCACTTGCATTGATGTACCAAAGCATTTGCAACTTGTTCAAAGAAATGAGAAAATGCTTGTTTGATGTGCACAAGTGACACAAGGATGTAAGGATTGAACAAGAAGTTTTGAGAATTTCAAATCGGATCTGAGAATGCTTAGAAAAAACTGTATTTAAAGTGGGTGGGGGTACTTTTGGGGCAGTTTTGTTTCACCCAAGTGTCCCATATCCACCCCTCTCAAACTGATCCATGGATGCATATAGCCAGAAACAATGCGTTTGATGCATGCAAAGAAGCAACACTGTGTGTCTCAAGAAGCATTTATTCATGATTACGTAGACATGCTAAAATTTCAAGGCAACACACTACACATTACACATGACATTACACATTTCATTAAATTTACATTTAGTCATTTAGCAGACGTTTTTATCCAAAGCGACTTACAGACGAGGAAACATTGGAAGCAATTATAGCAATTTAGGCAACAAAATGCATAAGTTAATTAAATCCAGTCCATTAAAGCCTAGAACAGAATACAAAGCTAAGATTAGTGATGTAAGTAAAAAAAAAATTAAGAACACAGAAAAAAATTAGATGTTAAAATCAGTCATCTACATTTTGACGGAAGATATGCATTTTCACACACTACACCGGCCTGTAGTGTTCTAGCAGTGTAAGGTTGAGAGTGGGTTTCTTCAGTAGCTGTGTGATGCAGGCCTCTTTGAACGCAGTGGGAAATGTCCCAGTGGTGTGCAAAGAGTTGATGATGTGGGTCAGACCAGGCACAACTGCTGGAGAGATGGCATGGAGGAGATGGGTGGGGATGGGATCCAGTGGGCAGGTGGTAGGGTGGTTGGAACCAATGACCTTGGAAACATAATTTTCAGACAGAGGAGAAAAGGCGGGTGATGGTGGTGTAGAAATCTGGCTGTTGATGGCGGTAGTTTTCTTTACGAAGAACGATGCAAAATCAATAGCCGTTAACTCCGATGAAGGTGTGGGAGCAGGTGGACAGAGGAGAGCAGAGAAGGTTTTTAAGAGTGTGTGAGAGTCAGGAGAGTTGCTGATCTTCGAGTGGTTATAATCAGTTTTTGCAGAGGTGACGTCAACGGAGAAAGTAGAGAGAAGAGACTGGAAGAGAGAGAGGTCATTATGGTCTTTTGACTTGGGCCATTTTCTCTCAGCTGAATGGAGGCTGGTGCGATGCTCACGTGGTACATCCGATAACCAGGGGGCAGACAGGGATGCAAGGGCTGGTCCAGATGTAGGAGGGCTTAGGTTGTCCAAGCAGGATGTAAGCGTGGAACACAGAGTGTCTGTGGCACTGTTGGTATTCAAAAGAGAGAGCTCCTCAGAGGGGGGGAGTGCAGACAAGACAGCAGAGGAAAAGCAGGAGGGAGGGAATCCTGATGAGATCCCTGTAGAGAGTGCCAAAAGACTGTTTAGGTGTGAAAAGGGGCCGTATGCAACACATTGAAGTTGTCTTGCAATCCTATGTGGAAAGAATTTAGTAATGCAAAACACTAAATTGAGTAAAATAAAATGCCACTGTTTACTTAAAGTATACTTACTGTATATTGTAAAACTAGTGCTTAAATGTCATGGGGGATTATACTATTCAACAGAGACCCATTATAATGCATTTTGATCAACATGACATAAGCAATTGATAATGTAGGAATCTGCACAGAATTGTGTCATATTCACTTGATTGGATGTACCAAAGCATTTGCAACTTGTTCAAAGAAATGAGAAAATGCTTGTTTGATGTGCACAAGTGACACAAGGATGTAAGGATTGAACAAGAAGTTTTGAGAATTTCAAATCGGATCTGAGAAATGTACCAAATTGACTTAGAAAAAACTGTATTTAAAGTGGGTGGGGGTACTTTTGGGGCAGTTTTGGTTCACCCAAGTGTCCCATTTCCACCCCTCTCAAACTGATGCATGGATGCATATAGCCAGAAATGATTCGTTTGATGCATGCAAAGAAGCAACACTGTGTGTCTCAAGAAGCATTTATTCATGATTACGTAGACATGCTAAAATTTCAAGGCCACACACTACACATTACACATGACTTTACACATTTCATTAAATTTACATTTAGTCATTTAGCAGACGTTTTTATCCAAAGCGACTTACAGACGAGGAAACATTGGAAGCAATTATAACAATATAGGCAACAAAATGCATAAGTTAATTAAATCCAGTCCATTAAAGCCTAGCACAGTATACAAAGCTAAGAATAGTGAGTTAACTAAAAAAAAAATTTTTAAGAAGACAGAAAAGAATTAGAGGTTAAAATCAGTCATCTACATTTTGACAGAAGATATGCATTTTCACACACTACACCTGCCTGTAGTGTTCTAGCAGTGTAAGGTTGAGAGTGGGTTTCTTCAGTAGCGGTGTGATGCAGGCCTCTTTGAACGCAGTGGGAAATGTCCCAGTGGTGAGCAAAGAGTTGATGATGTGGGTCAGACCAGGCACAACTGCTGGAGAGATGGCATGGAGGAGATGGGCGGGGATGGAATCCAGTGGGCAGGTGGTAGGGTGGTTGGAACCAATGACCTTGGAAACATCATTTTCAGACAGAGGAGAAAAGGCGGGTGATGGTGGTGTAGAAATCTGGCTGTTGATGGCGGTAGTTTTCTTTACGAAGAACGATGCAAAATCATTAGCCGTTAACTCCGATGAAGGTGTGGGAGCAGGCGGACAGAGGAGAGCAGAGAAGGTTTTTAAGAGTGTGAGAGTCAGGAGAGTTGCTGATCTTCGAGTGGTTATAATCAGTTTTTGCAGAGGTGACGTCAACGGAGAAAGTAGAGAGAAGAGACTGGTAGAGAGAGAGGTCAGTATGGTCTTTTGACTTGGGCCATTTTCTCTCAGCTGACTGGAGGCTGGTGCGATGCTCACGTGGTACATCCCATAACCAGGGGGCAGACAGGGATGCACGGGCTGGTCCAGATGTAGGAGGGCATAGGTTGTCCAAGCAGGATGTAAGCGTGGAACACAGAGTGTCTGTGGCACTGTTGGTATTCAAAAGAGAGAGCTCCTCAGAGGGGGGGAGTGCAGACAAGACAGCAGAGGAAAAGCAGGAGGGAGGGAATCCTGATGAGATCCCTGTAGAGAGTGCCAAAAGACTGTTTAGGTGTGAAAAGGGGCCGTATGCAACACATTGAAGTTGTCTTGCAATCCTATGTGGAAAGAATTTAGTAATGCAAAACACTAAATTGAGTAAAATAAAATGCCACTGTTTACTTAAAGTATACTTACTGTATATTGTAAAACTAGTGCTTAAATGTCATGGGGGATTATACTATTCAACAGAGACCCATTATAATGCATTTTGATCAACATGACATAAGCAATTGATAATGTAGGAATCTGCACAGAATTGTGTCATATTCACTTGCATGGATGTACCAAAGCATTTGCAACTTGTTCAAAGAAATGAGAAAATGCTTGTTTGATGTGCACAAGTGACACAAGGATGTAAGGATTGAACAAGAAGTTTTGAGAATTTCAAATCGGATCTGAGAAATGTACCAAATTGACTTAGAAAAAACTGTATTTAAAGTGGTTGGGGGTACTTTTGGGGCAGTTTTGTTTCACCCAAGTGTCCCATTTCCACCCCTCTCAAACTGATGCATGGATGCATATAGTCAGAAACAATTTGTTTGATGCATGCAAAGAAGCAACACTGTGTGTCTCAAGAAGCATTTATTCATGATTACGTAGACATGCTAAAATTTCAAGGCCACACACTACACATTACACATGACATTACACATTTCATAAAATTTACATTTAGTCATTTAGCAGACGTTTTTATCCAAAGCGACTTACAGACGAGGAAACATTGGAAGCAATTATAACAATATAGGCAACAAAATGCATAAGTTAATTAAATCCAGTCCATTAAAGCCTAGCACAGTATACAAAGCTAAGAATAGTGAGGTAAGTAAAAAAAATATTTTTTTAAGAAGACAGAAAAGAATTAGAGGTTAAAATCAGTCATCTACATTTTGACAGAAGATATTCATTTTCACACACTACACCGGCCTGTAGTGTTCTAGCAGTGTAAGGTTGAGAGTGGGTTTCTTCAGTAGCGGTGTGATGCAGGCCTCTTTGAACGCAGTGGGAAATGTCCCAGTGGTGAGCAAAGAGTTGATGATGTGGGTCAGACCAGGCACAACTGCTGGAGAGATGGCATGGAGGAGATGGGTGGGGATGGAATCTAGTGGGCAGGTGGTAGGGTGGTTGGAATCAATGACCTTGGAAACATCATTTTCAGACAGAGGAGAAAAGGCGGGTGATGGTGGTGTAGATATCTGGCTGTTGATGGCGGTAGTTTTTTTTACTAAGAACGATGCAAAATCATTAGCCGTTAACTCCGATGAAAGTGTGGGAGCAGGCGGACAGAGGAGAGCAGAGAAGGTTTTTAAGAGTGTGTGAGAGTCAGGAGAGAGGTCAGTATGGTCTTTTGACTTGGGCCATTTTCTCTCAGCTGACTGGAGGCTGGTGCGATGCTCACGTGGTACATCCGATAACCAGGGGGCAGACAGGGATGCACGGGCTGGTCCAGATGTAGGAGGGCATAGGTTGTCCAAGCAGGATGTAAGCGTGGAACACAGAGTGTCTGTGGCACTGTTGGTATTCAAAAGAAAGAGCTCCTCAGAGGGGGGGTGTGCAGACAAGACAGCAGAGGAAAAGCAGGAGGGAGGGAATCCTGATGAGATCCCTGTAGAGAGTGCCAAAAGACTGTTTAGGTGTGAAAAGGGGCCGTCTGCAACACATTGAAGTTGTCTTGCAATCCTATGTGGAAAAAATTTAGTAATGCAAAACACTAAATTTGAGTAAAATAAAATGCCACTGTTTACTTAAAGTATACTTAACTGTATATTGTAAAACTAGTGCTTAAATGTCATGGGGGATTATACCATTCAACAGAGACCCATTATAATGAATTTTGATCAACATGACATAAGCAATTGATAATGTAGGAATCTGCACAGAATTGTGTCATATTCACTTGCATGGATGTACCAAAGCATTTGCAACTTGTTCAAAGAAATTAGAAAATGCTTGTTTGATGTGCACAAGTGACACAAGGATGTCAGGATTGAACAAGAAGTTTTGAGAATTTCAAATCGGATCTGAGAATAGTACCAAATTGACTTAGAAAAAACTGTATTTAAAGTGGGTGGGGGTACTTTTGGGGCAGTTTTGTTTCACCCAAGTGTCCCATTTCCACCCCTCTCAAACTGATGCATGGATGCATATAGTCAGAAACAATTTGTTTGATGCATGCAAAGAAGCAACACTGTGTGTCTCAAGAAGCATTTATTCATGATTACGTAGACATGCTTAAATTTCAAGGCCACACACTACACATTACACATGACATTACACATTTCATTAAATTTACATTTAGTCATTTAGCAGACGTTTTTATCCAAAGCGACTTACAGACGAGGAAACATTGGAAGCAATTATAACAATATTAGGCAACAAAATGCATAAGTTAATTAAATCCAGTCCATTAAAGCCTAGCACAGTATACAAAGCTAAGAATAGTGAGTTAACTAAAAAAATATTTTTTTAAGAAGACAGAAAAGAATTAGAGGTTAAAATCAGTCATCTACATTTTGACACAAGATATGCATTTTCACACACTACACCTGCCTGTAGTGTTCTAGCAGTGTAAGGTTGAGAGTGGGTTTCTTCAGTAGCGGTGTGATGCAGGCCTCTTTGAACGCAGTGGGAAATGTCCCAGTGGTGAGCAAAGAGTTGATGATGTGGGTCAGACCAGGCACAACTGCTGGAGAGATGGCATGGAGGAGATGGGTGGGGATGGAATCCAGTGGGCAGGTGGTAGGGTGGTTGGAACCAATGACCTTGGAAACATCATTTTCAGACAGAGGAGAAAAGGCGGGTGATGGTGGTGTAGAAATCTGGCTGTTGATGGCGGTAGTTTTCTTTACGAAGAACGATGCAAAATCATTAGCCGTTAACTCCGATGAAGGTGTGGGAGCAGGCGGACAGAGGAGAGCAGAGAAGGTTTTTAAGAGTGTGAGAGTCAGGAGAGTTGCTGATCTTCGAATGGTTATAATCAGTTTTTGCAGAGGTGACGTCAACGGAGAAAGTAGAGAGAAGAGACTGGTAGAGAGAGAGGTCAGTATGGTCTTTTGACTTGGGCCATTTTCTCTCAGCTGACTGGAGGCTGGTGCGATGCTCACGTGGTACATCCCATAACCAGGGGGAAGACAGGGATGCACGGGCTGGTCCAGATATAGGAGGGCATAGGTTGTCCAAGCAGGATGTAAGCGTGGAACACAGAGTGTCTGTGGCACTGTTGGTATTCAAAAGAGAGAGCTCCTCAGAGGGGGGGAGTGCAGACAAGACAGCAGAGGAAAAGCAGGAGGGAGGGAATCCTGATAAGATCCCTGTAGAGAGTGCCAAAAGACTGTTTAGGTGTGAAAAGGGGCCGTCTGCAACACATTGAAGTTGTCTTGCAATCCTATGTTTAAAAAATTTAGTAATGCGAAACACTAAATTGAGTAAAATAAAATGCCACTGTTTACTTAAAGTATACTTACTGTATATTGTAAAACTAGTGCTTAAATGTCATGGGGGATTATACTATTCAACAGAGACCCATTATAACTGATGCATGGATGCATATAGCCAGAAACAATTTGTTTGATGCATGCAAAGAAGCAACACTGTGTGTCTCAAGAAGCATTTATTCATGATTACGTAGACATGCTAAAATTTCAAGGCCACACACTACACATTACACATGACATTACACATTTCATAAAATTTACATTTAGTCATTTAGCAGACGTTTTTATCCAAAGCGACTTACAGACGAGGAAACATTGGAAGCAATTATAACAATATAGGCAACAAAATGCATAAGTTAATTAAATCCAGTCCATTAAAGCCTAGCACAGTAGACAAAGCTAAGAATAGTGAGGTAAGTAAAAAAAATATTTTTTAAGAAGACAGAAAAGAATTAGAGGTTAAAATCAGTCATCTACATTTTGACACAAGATATGCATTTTCACACACTACACCTGCCTGTAGTGTTCTAGCAGTGTAAGGTTGAGAGTGGGTTTCTTCAGTACCGGTGTGATGCAGGCCTCTTTGAACGCAGTGGGAAATGTCCCAGTGGTGAGCAAAGAGTTGATGATGTGGGTCAGACCAGGCACAACTGCTGGAGAGATGGCATGGAGGAGATGGGTGGGGATGGAATCCAGTGGGCAGGTGGTAGGGTGGTTGGAACCAATGACCTTGGAAACATCATTTTCAGACAGAGGAGAAAAGGCGGGTGATGGTGGTGTAGAAATCTGGCTGTTGATGGCGGTAGTTTTCTTTACGAAGAACGATGCAAAATCATTAGCCTTTAACTCCGATGAAGGTGTGGGAGCAGGCGGACAGAGGAGAGCAGAGAAGGTTTTTAAGAGTGTGTGAGAGTCAGGAGAGAGGTCAGTATGGTCTTTTGACTTGGGCCATTTTCTCTCAACTGACTGGAGGCTGGTGCGATGCTCACGTGGTACATCCGATAACCAGGGGGCAGACAGGGATGCACGGGCTGGTCCAGATGTAGGAGGGCATAGGTTGTCCAAGCAGGATGTAAGCGTGGAACACAGAGTGTCTGTGGCACTGTTGGTATTCAAAAGAGAGAGCTCCTCAGAGGGGGGGAGTGCAGACAAGACAGCAGAGGAAAAGTAGGAGGGAGGGAATCCTGATGAGATTCCTGTAGAGACTGCCAAAAGACTGTTTAGGTGTGAAAAGGGGCCGTATGCAACACATTGAAGTTGTCTTGCAATCCTATGTGGAAAGAATTTGGTAATGCAAAACACTAAATTGAGTAAAATAAAATGCCACTGTTTACTTAAAGTATACTTACTGTATATTGTAAAACTAGTGCTTAAATGTCATGGGGGATTATACTATTCAACAGAGACCCATTATAATGCATTTTGATCAACATGACATAAGCAATTGATAATGTAGGAATCTGCACAGAATTGTGTCATATTCACTTGCATGGATGTACCAAAGCATTTGCAACTTGTTCAAAGAAATGAGAAAATGCTTGTTTGATGTGCACAAGTGACACAAGGATGTAAGGATTGAACAAGAAGTTTTGAGAATTTCAAATCGGATCTGAGAAATGTACCAAATTGACTTAGAAAAAACTGTATTTAAAGTCGGTGGGGGTACTTTTGGGGCAGTTTTGTTTCACCCAAGTGTCCCATTTCCACCCCTCTCAAACTGATGCATGGATGCATATAGCCAGAAACAATTTGTTTGATGCATGCAAAGAAGCAACACTGTGTGTCTCAAGAAGCATTTATTCATGATTACGTAGACATGCTAAAATTTCAAGGCCACACACTACACATTACACATGACATTACACATTTCATAAAATTTACATTTAGTCATTTAGCAGACGTTTTTATCCAAAGCGACTTACAGACGAGGAAACATTGGAAGCAATTATAACAATATAGGCAACAAAATGCATAAGTTAATTAAATCCAGTCCATTAAAGCCTAGCACAGTAGACAAAGCTAAGAATAGTGAGGTAAGTAAAAAAAAAAATTTTTTAAGAAGACAGAAAAGAATTAGAGGTTAAAATCAGTCATCTACATTTTGACAGAAGATATGCATTTTCACACAATACACCTGCCTGTAGTGTTCTAGCAGTGTAAGGTTGAGAGTGGGTTTCTTCACTAGCGGTGTGATGCAGGCCTCTTTGAACGCAGTGGGAAATGTCCCAGTGGTGAGCAAAGAGTTGATGATGTGGGTCAGACCAGGCACAACTGCTGGAGAGATGGCATGGAGGAGATGGGTGGGGATGGAATCCAGTGGGCAGGTGGTAGGGTGGTTGGAACCAATGACCTTGGAAACATCATTTTCAGACAGAGGAGAAAAGGCGGGTGATGTTGGTGTAGAAATCTGGCTGTTGATGGCGGTAGTTTTCTTTACGAAGAACGATGCAAAATCATTAGCCGTTAACTCCGATGAAGGTGTGGGAGCAGGCGGACAGAGGAGAGCAGAGAAGGTTTTTAAGAGTGTGTGAAAGTCAGGAGACAGGTCAGTATGGTCTTTTGACTTGGGCCATTTTCTCTCAGCTGACTGGAGGCTGGTGCGATGCTCACGTGGTACATCCCATAACCAGGGGTCAGACAGGGATGCACGGGCTGGTCCAGATGTAGGAGGGCATAGGTTGTTCAAGCAGGATGTAAGCGTGGAACACAGAGTGTCTGTGGCACTGTTGGTATTCAAAAGAGAGAGCTCCTCAGAGGGGGGGAGTGCAGACAAGACAGCAGAGGAAAAGCAGGAGGGAGGGAATCCTGATGAGATCCCTGTAGAGAGTGCCAAAAGACTGTTTAGGTGTGAAAAGGGGCCGTCTGCAACACATTGAAGTTGTCTTGCAATCCTATGTGGAAAGAATTTAGTAATGCAAAACACTAAATTGAGTAAAATAAAATGCCACTGTTTACTTAAAGTATACTTACTGTATATTGTAAAACTAGTGCTTAAATGTCATGGGGGATTATACTATTCAACAGAGACCCATTATAATGCATTTTGATCAACATGACATAAGCAATTGATAATTTAGGAATCTGCACAGAATTGTGTCATATTCACTTGCATGGATGTACCAAAGCATTTGCAACTTGTTCAAAGAAATTAGAAAATGCTTGTTTGATGTGCACAAGTGACACAAGGATGTAAGGATTGAACAAGAAGTTTTGAGAATTTCAAATCGGATCTGAGAAATGTACCAAATTGACTTAGAAAAAACTGTATTTAAAGTAGGTGGGGGTACTTTTGGGGCAGTTTTGTTTCACCCAAGTGTCCCATTTCCACCCCTCTCAAACTGATGCATGGATGCATATAGTCAGAAACAATTTGTTTGATGCATGCAAAGAAGCAACACTGTGTGTCTCAAGAAGCATTTATTCATGATTACGTAGACATGCTAAAATTTCAAGGCCACACACTACACATTACACATGACATTACACATTTCATAAAATTTACATTTAGTCATTTAGCAGACGTTTTTATCCAAAGCGACTTACAGACGAGGAAACATTGGAAGCAATTATAACAATATAGGCAACAAAATGCATAAGTTAATTAAATCCAGTCCATTAAAGCCTAGCACAGTAGACAAAGCTAAGAATAGTGAGGTAAGTAAAAAAAATTTTTTTTAAGAAGACAGAAAAGAATTAGAGGTTAAAATCAGTCATCTACATTTTGACAGAAGATATGCATTTTCACACACTACACCTGCCTGTAGTGTTCTAGCAGTGTAAGGTTGAGAGTGGGTTTCTTCAGTAGCGGTGTGATGCAGCCCTGTTTGAACGCAGTGGGAAATGTCCCAGTGGTGAGCAAAGAGTTGATGATGTGGGTCAGACCAGGCACAACTGCTGGAGAGATGGCATGGAGGAGATGGGTGGGGATGGAATCCAGTGGGCAGGTGGTAGGGTGGTTGGAACCAATGACCTTGGAAACATCATTTTCAGACAGAGGAGAAAAGGCAGGTGATGTTGGTGTAGAGATCTGGCTGTTGATGGCGGTAGTTTTCTTTACGAAGAACGATGCAAAATCATTAGCCGTTAACTCCGATGAAGGTGTGGGAGCAGGCGGACAGAGGAGAGCAGAGAAGGTTTTTAAGAGTGTGAGAGTCAGGAGAGTTGCTGATCTTCGAGTGGTTATAATCAGTTTTTGCAGAGGTGACGTCAACGGAGAAAGTAGAGAGAAGAGACTGGTAGAGAGAGAGGTCAGTATGGTCTTTTGACTTGGGCCATTTTCTCTCAGCTGACTGGAGGCTGGTGCGATGCTCACGTGGTACATCCGATAACCAGGGGGCAGACAGGGATGCACGGGCTGGTCCAGATGTAGGAGGGCATAGGTTGTCCAAGCAGGATGTAAGCGTGGAACACAGAGTGTCTGTGGCACTGTTGGTATTCAAAAGAGAAAGCTCCTCAGTGGGGGGGAGTGCAGACAAGACAGCAGAGGAAAAGCAGGAGGGAGGGAATCCTGATAAGATCCCTGTAGAGAGTGCCAAAAGACTGTTTAGGTGTGAAAAGGGGCCGTCTGCAACACATTGAAGTTGTCTTGCAATCCTATGTTGAAAAAATTTAGTAATGCAAAACACTAAATTGATTAAAATAAAATGCCACTGTTTACTTAAAGTATACTTACTGTATATTGTAAAACTAGTGCTTAAATGTCATGGGGGATTATACTATTCAACAGAGACCCATTATAATGCATTTTGATCAACATGACATAAGCAATTGATAATGTAGGAATCTGCACAGAATTGTGTCATATTCACTTGCATGGATGTACCAAAGCATTTGCAACTTGTTCAAAGAACTGAGAAAATGCTTGTTTGATGTGCACAAGTGACACAAGGATGTAAGGATTGAACAAGAAGTTTTGATAATTTCAAAGCGGATCTGAGAAATGTACCCAATTGACTTAGTAAAAACTGTATTTAAAGTGGGTGGGGGTACTTTTGGGGCAGTTTTGTTTCATCCAAGTGTCCCATTTCCACCCCTCTCAAACTGATGCATGGATGCATATAGCCAGAAACAATTTGTTTGATGCATGCAAAGAAGCAACACTGTGTGTCTCAAGAAGCATTTATTCATGATTACGTAGACATGCTAAAATTTCAAGGCCACACACTACACATGACATTACACATTTCATAAAATTTACATTTAGTCATTTAGCAGACGTTTTTATCCAAAGCGACTTACAGACGAGGAAACATTGGAAGCAATTATAACAATATAGGCAACAAAATTCATAAGTTAATTAAATCCAGTCCATTAAAGCCTAGCACAGTAGACAAAGCTAAGAATAGTGAGGTAAGTAAAAAAATATTTTTTTAAGAAGACAGAAAAGAATTAGAGGTTAAAATCAGTCATCTACATTTTGACAGAAGATATGCATTTTCACACACTACACCTGCCTGTAGTGTTCTAGCAGTGTAAGGTTGAGAGTGGGTTTCTTCACTAGCGGTGTGATGCAGGCCTCTTTGAACGCAGTGGGAAATTTCCCAGTGGTGAGCAAAGAGTTGATGATGTGGGTCAGACCAGGCACAACTGCTGGAGAGATGGCATGGAGGAGATGGGTGGGGATGGAATCCAGTGGGCAGGTGGTAGGGTGGTTGGAACCAATGACCTTGGAAACATCATTTTCAGACAGAGGAGAAAAGGCGGGTGATGGTGGTGTAGAAATCTGGCTGTTGATGGCGGTAGTTTTCTTTACGAAGAACGATGCAAAATCATTAGCCGTTAACTCCGATGAAGGTGTGGGAGCAGGCGGACAGAGGAGAGCAGAGAAGGTTTTTAAGAGTGTGTGAGAGTCAGGAGAGAGGTCAGTATGGTCTTTTGACTTGGGCCATTTTCTCTCAGCTGACTGGAGGCTGGTGCGATGCTCACGTGGTACATCCCATAACCAGGGGCAGACAGGGATAAACGGGCTGGTCCAGATGTAGGAGGGCATAGGTTGTCCAAGCAGGATGTAAGCGTGGAACACAGAGTGTCTGTGGCACTGTTGGTATTCAAAAGAGAGAGCTCCTCAGAGGGGGGGAGTGCAGACAAGACAGCAGAGGAAAAGCAGGAGGGAGGGAATCCTGATGAGATCCCTGTAGAGAGTGCCAAAAGACTGTTTAGGTGTGAAAAGGGGCCGTATGCAACACATTGAAGTTGTCTTGCAATCCTATGTGGAAAGAATTTAGTAATGCAAAACACTAAATTGAGTAAAATAAAATGCCACTGTTTACTTAAAGTATACTTACTGTATATTGTAAAACTAGTGCTTAAATGTCATGGGGGATTATACTATTCAACAGAGACCCATTATAATGCATTTTGATCAACATGACATAAGCAATTGATAATGTAGGAATCTGCACAGAATTGTGTCATATTCACTTGCATGGATGTACCAAAGCATTTGCAACCTGTTCAAAGAAATGAGAAAATGCTTGTTTGATGTGCACAAGTGACACAAGGATGTAAGGATTGAACAAGAAGTTTTGAGAATTTCAAATCGGATCTGAGAAATGTACCAAATTGACTTAGAAAAAACTGTATTTAAAGTGGGTGGGGGTACTTTTGGGGCAGTTTTGTTTCACCCAAGTGTCCCATTTCCACCCCTCTCAAACTGATGCATGGATGCATATAGCCAGAAACAATTTGTTTGATGCATGCAAAGAAGCAACACTGTGTGTCTCAAGAAGCATTTATTCATGATTACGTAGACATGCTTAAATTTCAAGGCCACACACTACACATTACACATGACATTACACATTTCATTAAATTTACATTTAGTCATTTGGCAGTCTTTTTATCCAAAGCGACTCACAGACGAGGAAACATTGGAAGCAATTATAGCAATATAGGCAACAAAATGCATAAGTTAATTAAATCCAGTCCATTAAAGCCTAGCACAGTATACAAAGCTAAGAATAGTGAGGTAACTAAAAAAAAATTTTTTAAGAAGACAGAAAAGAATTAGAGGTTAAAATCGGTCATCTACATTTTGACAGAAGATATGCATTTTCACACACTACTCCGGCCTGTAGTGTTCTAGCAGTGTAAGGTTGAGAGAGGGTTTCTTCAGTAGCGGTGTGATGCAGGCCTCTTTGAACGCAGTGGGAAATGTCCCAGTGGTGAGCAAAGAGTTGATGATGTGGGTCAGACCAGGCACAACTGCTGGAGAGATGGCATGGAGGAGATGGGTGGGGATGGAATCCAGTGGGCAGGTGGTAGGGTGGTTGGAACCAATGACCTTGGAAACATCATTTTCAGACAGAGGAGAAAAGGCGGGTGATGGTGGTGTAGAAATCTGGCTGTTGATGGCGGTAGTTTTCTTTACGAAGAACGATGCAAAATCATTAGCCGTTAACTCCAATGAAGGTGTGGGAGCAGGCGGACAGAGGGGAGCAGAGAAGGTTTTTAAGAGTGTGAGAGTCAGGAGAGTTGCTGATCTTCGAGTGGTTATAATCAGTTTTTGCAGAGGTGACGTCAACGGAGAAAGTAGAGAGAAGAGACTGGTAGAGAGAGAGGTCAGTATGGTCTTTTGACTTGGGCCATTTTCTCTCAGTTGACTGGAGGCTGGTGCGATGCTCACGTGGTACATCCCATAACCAGGGGGCAGACAGGGATGCACGGGCTGGTCCAGATGTAGGAGGGCATAGGTTGTCCAAGCAGGATGTAAGCGCGGAACACAGAGTGTCTGTGGCACTGTTGGTATTCAAAAGAGAGAGCTCCTCAGAGGGGGGGAGTGCAGACAAGACAGCAGAGGAAAAGCAGGAGAGAGGGAATCCTAATGAGATCCCTGTAGAGAGGGCCAAAAGACTGTTTAGGTGTGAAAAGGGGCCGTATGCAACACATTGAAGTTCTCTTGCAATCATATGTGGAAAGAATTTAGTAATGCAAAACACTAAATTGAGTAAAATAAAATGCCACTGTTTACTTAAAGTATACTTACTGTATATTGTAAAACTAGTGCTTAAATGTCATGGGGGATTATACTATTCAACAGAGACCCATTATAATGCATTTTGATCAACATGACATAAGCAATTGATAATGTAGGAATCTGCACAGAATTGTGTCATATTCACTTGCATGGATGTACCAAAGCATTTGCAACTTGTTCAAAGAAATGAGAAAATGCTTGTTTGATGTGCACAAGTGACACAAGGATGTAAGGATTGAACAAGAAGTTTTGAGAATTTCAAATCGGATCTGAGAAATGTACCAAATTGACTTAGAAAAAACTGTATTTAAAGTGGGTGGGGGTACTTTTGGGGCAGTTTTGTTTCACCCAAGTGTCCCATTTCCACCCCTCTCAAACTGATGCATGGATGCATATAGCCAGAAACAATTCGTTTGATGCATGCAAAGAAGCAACACTGTGTGTCTCAAGAAGCATTTATTCATGATTACGTAGACATGCTTAAATTTCAAGGCCACACACTACACATTACACATGACATTACACATTTCATTAAATTTACATTTAGTCATTTAGCAGACGTTTTTTATCCAAAGCGACTTACAGACGAGGAAACATTGGAAGCAATTATAGCAATATAGGCAACAAAATGCATAAGTTAATTAAATCCAGTCCATTAAAGCCTAGCACAGTAGACAAAGCTAAGAATAGTGAGGTAACTAAAAAAAAATTTTTTAAGAAGACAGAAAAGATTTAGAGGTTAAAATCGGTCATCTACATTTTGACAGAAGATATGCATTTTCACACACTACACCGGCCTGTAGTGTTCTAGCAGTGTAAGGTTGAGAGCGGGTTTCTTCAGTAGCGGTGTGATGCAGGCCTCTTTGAACGCAGTGGGAAATGTCCCAGTGGTGAGCAAAGAGTTGATGATGTGGGTCAGACCAGGCACAACTGCTGGAGAGATGGCATGGAGGAGATGGGTGGGGATGGAATCCAGTGGGCAGGTGGTAGGGTGGTTGGAACCAATGACCTTGGAAACATCATTTTCAGACAGAGGAGAAAAGGCGGGTGATGGTGGTGTAGAAATCTGGCTGTTGATGGCGGTAGTTTTCTTTACGAAGAACGATGCAAAATCATTAGCCGTTAACTCCGATGAAGGTGTGGGAGCAGGCGGACAGAGGAGAGCAGAGAAGGTTTTTAAGAGTGTGAGAGTCAGGAGAGTTGCTGATCTTCGAGTGGTTATAATCAGTTTTTCCAGAGGTGACGTCAACGGAGAAAGTAGAGAGAAGAGACTGGTAGAGAGAGAGGTCAGTATGGTCTTTTGACTTGGGCCATTTTCTCTCAGCTGACTGGAGGCTGGTGCGATGCTCACGTGGTACATCCCATAACCAGGGGTCAGACAGGGATGCACGGGCTGGTCCAGATGTAGGAGGGCATAGGTTGTTCAAGCAGGATGTAAGCGTGGAACACAGAGTGTCTGTGGCACTGTTGGTATTCAAAAGAGAGAGCTCCTCAGAGGGGGGGAGTGCAGACAAGACAGCAGAGGAAAAGCAGGAGGGAGGGAATCCTGATGAGATCCCTGTAGAGAGTGCCAAAAGACTGTTTAGGTGTGAAAAGGGGCCGTCTGCAACACATTGAAGTTGTCTTGCAATCCTATGTGGAAAGAATTTAGTAATGCAAAACACTAAATTGAGTAAAATAAAATGCCACTGTTTACTTAAAGTATACTTACTGTATATTGTAAAACTAGTGCTTAAATGTCATGGGGGATTATACTATTCAACAGAGACCCATTATAATGCATTTTGATCAACATGACATAAGCAATTGATAATTTAGGAATCTGCACAGAATTGTGTCATATTCACTTGCATGGATGTACCAAAGCATTTGCAACTTGTTCAAAGAAATTAGAAAATGCTTGTTTGATGTGCACAAGTGACACAAGGATGTAAGGATTGAACAAGAAGTTTTGAGAATTTCAAATCGGATCTGAGAAATGTACCAAATTGACTTAGAAAAAACTGTATTTAAAGTAGGTGGGGGTACTTTTGGGGCAGTTTTGTTTCACCCAAGTGTCCCATTTCCACCCCTCTCAAACTGATGCATGGATGCATATAGTCAGAAACAATTTGTTTGATGCATGCAAAGAAGCAACACTGTGTGTCTCAAGAAGCATTTATTCATGATTACGTAGACATGCTAAAATTTCAAGGCCACACACTACACATTACACATGACATTACACATTTCATAAAATTTACATTTAGTCATTTAGCAGACGTTTTTATCCAAAGCGACTTACAGACGAGGAAACATTGGAAGCAATTATAACAATATAGGCAACAAAATGCATAAGTTAATTAAATCCAGTCCATTAAAGCCTAGCACAGTAGACAAAGCTAAGAATAGTGAGGTAAGTAAAAAAAATTTTTTTTAAGAAGACAGAAAAGAATTAGAGGTTAAAATCAGTCATCTACATTTTGACAGAAGATATGCATTTTCACACACTACACCTGCCTGTAGTGTTCTAGCAGTGTAAGGTTGAGAGTGGGTTTCTTCAGTAGCGGTGTGATGCAGCCCTGTTTGAACGCAGTGGGAAATGTCCCAGTGGTGAGCAAAGAGTTGATGATGTGGGTCAGACCAGGCACAACTGCTGGAGAGATGGCATGGAGGAGATGGGTGGGGATGGAATCCAGTGGGCAGGTGGTAGGGTGGTTGGAACCAATGACCTTGGAAACATCATTTTCAGACAGAGGAGAAAAGGCAGGTGATGTTGGTGTAGAGATCTGGCTGTTGATGGCGGTAGTTTTCTTTACGAAGAACGATGCAAAATCATTAGCCGTTAACTCCGATGAAGGTGTGGGAGCAGGCGGACAGAGGAGAGCAGAGAAGGTTTTTAAGAGTGTGAGAGTCAGGAGAGTTGCTGATCTTCGAGTGGTTATAATCAGTTTTTGCAGAGGTGACGTCAACGGAGAAAGTAGAGAGAAGAGACTGGTAGAGAGAGAGGTCAGTATGGTCTTTTGACTTGGGCCATTTTCTCTCAGCTGACTGGAGGCTGGTGCGATGCTCACGTGGTACATCCGATAACCAGGGGGCAGACAGGGATGCACGGGCTGGTCCAGATGTAGGAGGGCATAGGTTGTCCAAGCAGGATGTAAGCGTGGAACACAGAGTGTCTGTGGCACTGTTGGTATTCAAAAGAGAAAGCTCCTCAGTGGGGGGGAGTGCAGACAAGACAGCAGAGGAAAAGCAGGAGGGAGGGAATCCTGATAAGATCCCTGTAGAGAGTGCCAAAAGACTGTTTAGGTGTGAAAAGGGGCCGTCTGCAACACATTGAAGTTGTCTTGCAATCCTATGTTGAAAAAATTTAGTAATGCAAAACACTAAATTGATTAAAATAAAATGCCACTGTTTACTTAAAGTATACTTACTGTATATTGTAAAACTAGTGCTTAAATGTCATGGGGGATTATACTATTCAACAGAGACCCATTATAATGCATTTTGATCAACATGACATAAGCAATTGATAATGTAGGAATCTGCACAGAATTGTGTCATATTCACTTGCATGGATGTACCAAAGCATTTGCAACTTGTTCAAAGAACTGAGAAAATGCTTGTTTGATGTGCACAAGTGACACAAGGATGTAAGGATTGAACAAGAAGTTTTGATAATTTCAAATCGGATCTGAGAAATGTACCCAATTGACTTAGTAAAAACTGTATTTAAAGTGGGTGGGGGTACTTTTGGGGCAGTTTTGTTTCATCCAAGTGTCCCATTTCCACCCCTCTCAAACTGATGCATGGATGCATATAGCCAGAAACAATTTGTTTGATGCATGCAAAGAAGCAACACTGTGTGTCTCAAGAAGCATTTATTCATGATTACGTAGACATGCTAAAATTTCAAGGCCACACACTACACATGACATTACACATTTCATAAAATTTACATTTAGTCATTTAGCAGACGTTTTTATCCAAAGCGACTTACAGACGAGGAAACATTGGAAGCAATTATAACAATATAGGCAACAAAATTCATAAGTTAATTAAATCCAGTCCATTAAAGCCTAGCACAGTAGACAAAGCTAAGAATAGTGAGGTAAGTAAAAAAATATTTTTTTAAGAAGACAGAAAAGAATTAGAGGTTAAAATCAGTCATCTACATTTTGACAGAAGATATGCATTTTCACACACTACACCTGCCTGTAGTGTTCTAGCAGTGTAAGGTTGAGAGTGGGTTTCTTCACTAGCGGTGTGATGCAGGCCTCTTTGAACGCAGTGGGAAATTTCCCAGTGGTGAGCAAAGAGTTGATGATGTGGGTCAGACCAGGCACAACTGCTGGAGAGATGGCATGGAGGAGATGGGTGGGGATGGAATCCAGTGGGCAGGTGGTAGGGTGGTTGGAACCAATGACCTTGGAAACATCATTTTCAGACAGAGGAGAAAAGGCGGGTGATGGTGGTGTAGAAATCTGGCTGTTGATGGCGGTAGTTTTCTTTACGAAGAACGATGCAAAATCATTAGCCGTTAACTCCGATGAAGGTGTGGGAGCAGGCGGACAGAGGAGAGCAGAGAAGGTTTTTAAGAGTGTGTGAGAGTCAGGAGAGAGGTCAGTATGGTCTTTTGACTTGGGCCATTTTCTCTCAGCTGACTGGAGGCTGGTGCGATGCTCACGTGGTACATCCCATAACCAGGGGCAGACAGGGATAAACGGGCTGGTCCAGATGTAGGAGGGCATAGGTTGTCCAAGCAGGATGTAAGCGTGGAACACAGAGTGTCTGTGGCACTGTTGGTATTCAAAAGAGAGAGCTCCTCAGAGGGGGGGAGTGCAGACAAGACAGCAGAGGAAAAGCAGGAGGGAGGGAATCCTGATGAGATCCCTGTAGAGAGTGCCAAAAGACTGTTTAGGTGTGAAAAGGGGCCGTATGCAACACATTGAAGTTGTCTTGCAATCCTATGTGGAAAGAATTTAGTAATGCAAAACACTAAATTGAGTAAAATAAAATGCCACTGTTTACTTAAAGTATACTTACTGTATATTGTAAAACTAGTGCTTAAATGTCATGGGGGATTATACTATTCAACAGAGACCCATTATAATGCATTTTGATCAACATGACATAAGCAATTGATAATGTAGGAATCTGCACAGAATTGTGTCATATTCACTTGCATGGATGTACCAAAGCATTTGCAACCTGTTCAAAGAAATGAGAAAATGCTTGTTTGATGTGCACAAGTGACACAAGGATGTAAGGATTGAACAAGAAGTTTTGAGAATTTCAAATCGGATCTGAGAAATGTACCAAATTGACTTAGAAAAAACTGTATTTAAAGTGGGTGGGGGTACTTTTGGGGCAGTTTTGTTTCACCCAAGTGTCCCATTTCCACCCCTCTCAAACTGATGCATGGATGCATATAGCCAGAAACAATTTGTTTGATGCATGCAAAGAAGCAACACTGTGTGTCTCAAGAAGCATTTATTCATGATTACGTAGACATGCTTAAATTTCAAGGCCACACACTACACATTACACATGACATTACACATTTCATTAAATTTACATTTAGTCATTTGGCAGTCTTTTTATCCAAAGCGACTCACAGACGAGGAAACATTGGAAGCAATTATAGCAATATAGGCAACAAAATGCATAAGTTAATTAAATCCAGTCCATTAAAGCCTAGCACAGTATACAAAGCTAAGAATAGTGAGGTAACTAAAAAAAAATTTTTTAAGAAGACAGAAAAGAATTAGAGGTTAAAATCGGTCATCTACATTTTGACAGAAGATATGCATTTTCACACACTACACCGGCCTGTAGTGTTCTAGCAGTGTAAGGTTGAGAGAGGGTTTCTTCAGTAGCGGTGTGATGCAGGCCTCTTTGAACGCAGTGGGAAATGTCCCAGTGGTGAGCAAAGAGTTGATGATGTGGGTCAGACCAGGCACAACTGCTGGAGAGATGGCATGGAGGAGATGGGTGGGGATGGAATCCAGTGGGCAGGTGGTAGGGTGGTTGGAACCAATGACCTTGGAAACATCATTTTCAGACAGAGGAGAAAAGGCGGGTGATGGTGGTGTAGAAATCTGGCTGTTGATGGCGGTAGTTTTCTTTACGAAGAACGATGCAAAATCATTAGCCGTTAACTCCAATGAAGGTGTGGGAGCAGGCGGACAGAGGGGAGCAGAGAAGGTTTTTAAGAGTGTGAGAGTCAGGAGAGTTGCTGATCTTCGAGTGGTTATAATCAGTTTTTGCAGAGGTGACGTCAACGGAGAAAGTAGAGAGAAGAGACTGGTAGAGAGAGAGGTCAGTATGGTCTTTTGACTTGGGCCATTTTCTCTCAGTTGACTGGAGGCTGGTGCGATGCTCACGTGGTACATCCCATAACCAGGGGGCAGACAGGGATGCACGGGCTGGTCCAGATGTAGGAGGGCATAGGTTGTCCAAGCAGGATGTAAGCGCGGAACACAGAGTGTCTGTGGCACTGTTGGTATTCAAAAGAGAGAGCTCCTCAGAGGGGGGGAGTGCAGACAAGACAGCAGAGGAAAAGCAGGAGAGAGGGAATCCTAATGAGATCCCTGTAGAGAGGGCCAAAAGACTGTTTAGGTGTGAAAAGGGGCCGTATGCAACACATTGAAGTTCTCTTGCAATCATATGTGGAAAGAATTTAGTAATGCAAAACACTAAATTGAGTAAAATAAAATGCCACTGTTTACTTAAAGTATACTTACTGTATATTGTAAAACTAGTGCTTAAATGTCATGGGGGATTATACTATTCAACAGAGACCCATTATAATGCATTTTGATCAACATGACATAAGCAATTGATAATGTAGGAATCTGCACAGAATTGTGTCATATTCACTTGCATGGATGTACCAAAGCATTTGCAACTTGTTCAAAGAAATGAGAAAATGCTTGTTTGATGTGCACAAGTGACACAAGGATGTAAGGATTGAACAAGAAGTTTTGAGAATTTCAAATCGGATCTGAGAAATGTACCAAATTGACTTAGAAAAAACTGTATTTAAAGTGGGTGGGGGTACTTTTGGGGCAGTTTTGTTTCACCCAAGTGTCCCATTTCCACCCCTCTCAAACTGATGCATGGATGCATATAGCCAGAAACAATTCGTTTGATGCATGCAAAGAAGCAACACTGTGTGTCTCAAGAAGCATTTATTCATGATTACGTAGACATGCTTAAATTTCAAGGCCACACACTACACATTACACATGACATTACACATTTCATTAAATTTACATTTAGTCATTTAGCAGACGTTTTTTATCCAAAGCGACTTACAGACGAGGAAACATTGGAAGCAATTATAGCAATATAGGCAACAAAATGCATAAGTTAATTAAATCCAGTCCATTAAAGCCTAGCACAGTAGACAAAGCTAAGAATAGTGAGGTAACTAAAAAAAAATTTTTTAAGAAGACAGAAAAGATTTAGAGGTTAAAATCGGTCATCTACATTTTGACAGAAGATATGCATTTTCACACACTACACCGGCCTGTAGTGTTCTAGCAGTGTAAGGTTGAGAGCGGGTTTCTTCAGTAGCGGTGTGATGCAGGCCTCTTTGAACGCAGTGGGAAATGTCCCAGTGGTGAGCAAAGAGTTGATGATGTGGGTCAGACCAGGCACAACTGCTGGAGAGATGGCATGGAGGAGATGGGTGGGGATGGAATCCAGTGGGCAGGTGGTAGGGTGGTTGGAACCAATGACCTTGGAAACATCATTTTCAGACAGAGGAGAAAAGGCGGGTGATGGTGGTGTAGAAATCTGGCTGTTGATGGCGGTAGTTTTCTTTACGAAGAACGATGCAAAATCATTAGCCGTTAACTCCGATGAAGGTGTGGGAGCAGGCGGACAGAGGAGAGCAGAGAAGGTTTTTAAGAGTGTGAGAGTCAGGAGAGTTGCTGATCTTCGAGTGGTTATAATCAGTTTTTCCAGAGGTGACGTCAACGGAGAAAGTAGAGAGAAGAGACTGGTAGAGAGAGAGGTCAGTATGGTCTTTTGACTTGGGCCATTTTCTCTCAGCTGACTGGAGGCTGGTGCGATGCTCACGTGGTACATCCCATAACCAGGGGGCAGACAGGGATGCACGGGCTGGTCCAGATGTAGGAGGGCATAGGTTGTCCAAGCAGGATGTAAGCGTGGAACACAGAGTGTCTGTGGCACTGTTGGTATTCAAAAGAGAGAGCTCCTCAGAGGGGGGGAGTGCTGACAAGACAGCAGAGGAAAAGCCGGAGGGAGGGAATCCTGATGAGATCCCTGTAGAGAGTGCCAAAAGACTGTTTAGGTGTGAAAAGGGGCCGTATGCAACACATTGAAGTTGTCTTGCAATCCTATGTGGAAAGAATTTAGTAATGCAAAACACTAAATTGAGTAAAATAAAATGCCACTGTTTACTTAAAGTATACTTACTGTATATTGTAAAACTAGTGCTTAAATGTCATGGGGGATTATACTATTCAACAGAGACCCATTATAATGCATTTTGATCAACATGACATAAGCAATTGATAATGTAGGAATCTGCACAGAATTGTGTCATATTCACTTGCATGGATGTACCAAAGCATTTGCAACTTGTTCAAAGAAATGAGAAAATGCTTGTTTGATGTGCACAAGTGATAAAAGGATGTAAGGATTGAACAAGAAGTTTTGAGAATTTCAAATCGTATCTGAGAAATGTACCAAATTGACTTAGAAAAAACTGTATTTAAAGTGGGTGGGGGTACTTTTGGGGCAGTTTTGTTTCACCCAAGTGTCCCATTTCCACCCCTCTCAAACTGATGCATGGATGCATATAGCCAGAAACAATTCGTTTGATGCATGCAAAGAAGCAACACTGTGTGTCTCAAGAAGCATTTATTCATGATTACGTAGACATGCTAAAATTTCAAGGCCACACACTACACATTACACATGACATTACACATTTCATAAAATTTACATTTAGTCATTTAGCAGACGTTTTTATCCAAAGCGACTTACAGACGAGGAAACATTGGAAGCAATTATAACAATATAGGCAACAAAATGCATAAGTTAATTAAATCCAGTCCATTAAAGCCTAGCAAAGTATACAAAGCTAAGAATAGTGAGGTAACTAAAAAAATATTTTTTTAAGAAGACAGAAAATAATTAGAGGTTAAAATCAGTCATCTACATTTTGACAGAAGATTTGCATTTTCACACACTACACCTGCCTGTAGTGTTCTAGCAGTGTAAGGTTGAGAGTGGGTTTCTTCAGTAGCGGTGTGATGCAGGCCTCTTTGAACGCAGTGGGAAATGTCCCAGTGGTGAGCAAAGAGTTGATGATGTGGGTCAGACCAGGCACAACTGCTGGAGAGATGGCATGGAGGAGATGGGTGGGGATGGAATCCAGTGGGCAGGTGGTAGGGTGGTTGGAACCAATGACCTTGGAAACATCATTTTCAGACAGAGGAGAAAAGGCGGGTGATGGTGGTATAGAAATCTGGCTGTTGATGGCGGTAGTTTTCTTTACGAAGAACGATGCAAAATCATTAGCCGTTAACTCCGATGAAGGTGTGGGAGCAGGCGGACAGAGGAGAGCAGAGAAGGTTTTTAAGAGTGTGAGAGTCAGGAGAGTTGCTGATCTTCGAGTGGTTATAATCAGTTTTTGCAGAGGTGACGTCAACGGAGAAAGTAGAGAGAAGAGACTGGTAGAGAGAGAGGTCAGTATGGTCTTTTGACTTGGGCCATTTTCTCTCAGCTGACTGGAGGCTGGTGCGATGCTCACGTGGTACATCCCATAACCAGGGGGCAGACAGGGATGCACGGGCTGGTCCAGATGTAGGAGGGCATAGGTTGTCCAAGCAGGATGTAAGCGTGGAACACAGAGTGTCTGTGGCACTGTTGGTATTCAAAAGAGAGAGCTCCTCAGAGGGGGGGAGTGCAGACAAGACAGCAGAGGAAAAGCAGGAGGGAGGGAATCCTGATGAGATCCCTGTAGAGAGTGCCAAAAGACTGTTTAGGTGTGAAAAGGGGCCGTATGCAACACATTGAAGTTGTCTTGCAATCCTATGTGGAAAGAATTTAGTAATGCAAAACACTAAATTGAGTAAAATAAAATGCCACTGTTTACTTAAAGTATACTTACTGTATATTGTAAAACTAGTGCTTAAATGTCATGGGGGATTATACTATTCAACAGAGACCCATTATAACTGATGCATGGATGCATATAGCCAGAAACAATTTGTTTGATGCATGCAAAGAAGCAACACTGTGTGTCTCAAGAAGCATTTATTCATGATTACGTAGACATGCTAAAATTTCAAGGCCACACACTACACATTACACATGACATTACACATTTCATTAAATTTACATTTAGTCATTTAGCAGACGTTTTTATCCAAAGCGACTTACAGACGAGGAAACATTGGAAGCAATTATAACAATATAGGCAACAAAATGCATAAGTTAATTAAATCCAGTCCATTAAAGCCTAGCACAGTAGACAAAGCTAAGAATAGTGAGGTAAGTAAAAAAAATTTTTTTTAAGAAGACAGAAAAGAATTAGAGGTTAAAATCAGTCATCTACATTTTGACAGAAGATATGCATTTTCACACACTACAGCTGCCTGTAGTGTTCTAGCAGTGTAAGGTTGATAGTGGGTTTCTTCAGTACCGGTGTGATGCAGGCCTCTTTGAACGCAGTGGGAAATGTCCCAGTGGTGAGCAAAGAGTTGATGATGTGGGTCAGACCAGGCACAACTGCTGGAGAGATGGCATGGAGGAGATGGGTGGGGATGGAATCCAGTGGGCAGGTGGTAGGGTGGTTGGAACCAATGACCTTGGAAACATCATTTTCAGACAGAGGAGAAAAGGCGGGTGATGGTGGTGTAGAAATCTGGCTGTTGATGGCGGTAGTTTTCTTTACGAAGAACGATGCAAAATCATTAGCCTTTAACTCCGATGAAGGTGTGGGAGCAGGCGGACAGAGGAGAGCAGAGAAGGTTTTTAAAAGTGTGTGAGAGTCAGGAGAGAGGTCAGTATGGTCTTTTGACTTGGGCCATTTTCTCTCAACTGACTGGAGGCTGGTGCGATGCTCACGTGGTACATCCGATAACCAGGGGGCAGACAGGGATGCACGGGCTGGTCCAGATGTAGGAGGGCATAGGTTGTCCAAGCAGGATGTAAGCGTGGAACACAGAGTGTCTGTGGCACTGTTGGTATTCAAAAGAGAGAGCTCCTCAGAGGGGGGGAGTGCAGACAAGACAGCAGAGGAAAAGCAGGAGGGAGGGAATCCTGATGAGATTCCTGTAGAGAGTGCCAAAAGACTGTTTAGGTGTGAAAAGGGGCCGTATGCAACACATTGAAGTTGTCTTGCAATCCTATGTGGAAAGAATTTAGTAATGCAAAACACTAAATTGAGTAAAATAAAATGCCACTGTTTACTTAAAGTATACTTACTGTATATTGTAAAACTAGTGCTTAAATGTCATGGGGGATTATACTATTCAACAGAGACCCATTATAATGCATTTTGATCAACATGACATAAGCAATTGATAATGTAGGAATCTGCACAGAATTGTGTCATATTCACTTGCATGGATGTACCAAAGCATTTGCAACTTGTTCAAAGAAATGAGAAAATGCTTGTTTGATGTGCACAAGTGACACAAGGATGTAAGGATTGAACAAGAAGTTTTGAGAATTTCAAATCGGATCTGAGAAATGTACCAAATTGACTTAGAAAAAACTGTATTTAAAGTCGGTGGGGGTACTTTTGGGGCAGTTTTGTTTCACCCAAGTGTCCCATTTCCACCCCTCTCAAACTGATGCATGGATGCATATAGCCAGAAACAATTTGTTTGATGCATGCAAAGAAGCAACACTGTGTGTCTCAAGAAGCATTTATTCATGATTACGTAGACATGCTAAAATTTCAAGGCCACACACTACACATTACACATGACATTACACATTTCATAAAATTTACATTTAGTCATTTAGCAGACGTTTTTATCCAAAGCGACTTACAGACGAGGAAACATTGGAAGCAATTATAACAATATAGGCAACAAAATGCATAAGTTAATTAAATCCAGTCCATTAAAGCCTAGCACAGTAGACAAAGCTAAGAATAGTGAGGTAAGTAAAAAAAATTTTTTTTTAAGAAGACAGAAAAGAATTAGAGGTTTAAATCAGTCATCTACATTTTGACAGAAGATATGCATTTTCACACACTACACCTGCCTGTAGTGTTCTAGCAGTGTAAGGTTGAGAGTGGGTTTCTTCAGTAGCGGTGTGATGCAGGCCTCTTTGAACGCAGTGGGAAATGTCCCAGTGGTGAGCAAAGAGTTGATGATGTGGGTCAGACCAGGCACAACTGCTGGAGAGATGGCATGGAGGAGATGGGTGGGGATGGAATCCAGTGGGCAGGTGGTAGGGTGGTTGGAACCAATGACCTTGGAAACATCATTTTCAGACAGAGGAGAAAAGGCGGGTGATGTTGGTGTAGAAATCTGGCTGTTGATGGCGGTAGTTTTCTTTACGAAGAACGATGCAAAATCATTAGCCGTTAACTCCGATGAAGGTGTGGGAGCAGGCGGACAGAGGAGAGCAGAGAAGGTTTTTAAGAGTGTGTGAAAGTCAGGAGAGAGGTCAGTATGGTCTTTTGACTTGGGCCATTTTCTCTCAGCTGACTGGAGGCTGGTGCGATGCTCACGTGGTACATCCCATAACCAGGGGGCAGACAGGGATGCACGGGCTGGTCCAGATGTAGGAGGGCATAGGTTGTTCAAGCAGGATGTAAGCGTGGAACACAGAGTGTCTGTGGCACTGTTGGTATTCAAAAGAGAGAGCTCCTCAGAGGGGGGGAGTGCAGACAAGACAGCAGAGGAAAAGCAGGAGGGAGGGAATCCTGATGAGATCCCTGTAGAGAGTGCCAAAAGACTGTTTAGGTGTGAAAAGGGGCCGTCTGCAACACATTGAAGTTGTCTTGCAGTCCTATGTGGAAAGAATTTAGTAATGCAAAACACTAAATTGAGTAAAATAAAATGCCACTGTTTACTTAAAGTATACTTACTGTATATTGTAAAACTAGTGCTTAAATGTCATGGGGGATTATACTATTCAACAGAGACCCATTATAATGCATTTTGATCAACATGACATAAGCAATTGATAATTTAGGAATCTGCACAGAATTGTGTCATATTCACTTGCATGGATGTACCAAAGCATTTGCAACTTGTTCAAAGAAATTAGAAAATGCTTGTTTGATGTGCACAAGTGACACAAGGATGTAAGGATTGAACAAGAAGTTTTGAGAATTTCAAATCGGATCTGAGAAATGTACCAAATTGACTTAGAAAAAACTGTATTTAAAGTAGGTGGGGGTACTTTTGGGGCAGTTTTGTTTCACCCAAGTGTCCCATTTCCACCCCTCTCAAACTGATGCATGGATGCATATAGTCAGAAACAATTTGTTTGATGCATGCAAAGAAGCAACACTGTGTGTCTCAAGAAGCATTTATTCATGATTACGTAGACATGCTAAAATTTCAAGGCCACACACTACACATTACACATGACATTACACATTTCATAAAATTTACATTTAGTCATTTAGCAGACGTTTTTATCCAAAGCGACTTACAGACGAGGAAACATTGGAAGCAATTATAACAATATAGGCAACAAAATGCATAAGTTAATTAAATCCAGTCCATTAAAGCCTAGCACAGTAGACAAAGCTAAGAATAGTGAGGTAAGTAAAAAAAATTTTTTTTAAGAAGACAGAAAAGAATTAGAGGTTAAAATCAGTCATCTACATTTTGACAGAAGATATGCATTTTCACACACTACACCTGCCTGTAGTGTTCTAGCAGTGTAAGGTTGAGAGTGGGTTTCTTCAGTAGCGGTGTGATGCAGCCCTGTTTGAACGCAGTGGGAAATGTCCCAGTGGTGAGCAAAGAGTTGATGATGTGGGTCAGACCAGGCACAACTGCTGGAGAGATGGCATGGAGGAGATGGGTGGGGATGGAATCCAGTGGGCAGGTGGTAGGGTGGTTGGAACCAATGACCTTGGAAACATCATTTTCAGACAGAGGAGAAAAGGCAGGTGATGTTGGTGTAGAAATCTGGCTGTTGATGGCGGTAGTTTTCTTTACGAAGAACGATGCAAAATCATTAGCCGTTAACTCCGATGAAGGTGTGGGAGCAGGCAGACAGAGGAGAGCAGAGAAGGTTTTTAAGAGTGTGAGAGTCAGGAGAGTTGCTGATCTTCGAGTGGTTATAATCAGTTTTTGCAGAGGTGACGTCAACGGAGAAAGTAGAGAGAAGAGACTGGTAGAGAGAGAGGTCAGTATGGTCTTTTGACTTGGGCCATTTTCTCTCAGCTGACTGGAGGCTGGTGCGATGCTCACGTGGTACATCCGATAACCAGGGGGCAGACAGGGATGCACGGGCTGGTCCAGATGTAGGAGGGCATAGGTTGTCCAAGCAGGATGTAAGCGTGGAACACAGAGTGTCTGTGGCACTGTTGGTATTCAAAAGAGAAAGCTCCTCAGTGGGGGGGAGTGCAGACAAGACAGCAGAGGAAAAGCAGGAGGGAGGGAATCCTGATAAGATCCCTGTAGAGAGTGCCAAAAGACTGTTTAGGTGTGAAAAGGGGCCGTCTGCAACACATTGAAGTTGTCTTGCAATCCTATGTTGAAAAAATTTAGTAATGCAAAACACTAAATTGATTAAAATAAAATGCCACTGTTTACTTAAAGTATACTTACTGTATATTGTAAAACTAGTGCTTAAATGTCATGGGGGATTATACTATTCAACAGAGACCCATTATAATGCATTTTGATCAACATGACATAAGCAATTGATAATGTAGGAATCTGCACAGAATTGTGTCATATTCACTTGCATGGATGTACCAAAGCATTTGCAACTTGTTCAAAGAACTGAGAAAATGCTTGTTTGATGTGCACAAGTGACACAAGGATGTAAGGATTGAACAAGAAGTTTTGAGAATTTCAAATCGGATCTGAGAAATGTACCCAATTGACTTAGAAAAAACTGTATTTAAAGTGGGTGGGGGTACTTTTGGGGCAGTTTTGTTTCACCCAAGTGTCCCATTTCCACCCCTCTCAAACTGATGCATGGATGCATATAGCCAGAAACAATTTGTTTGATGCATGCAAAGAAGCAACACTGTGTGTCTCAAGAAGCATTTATTCATGATTACGTAGACATGCTAAAATTTCAAGGCCACACACTACACATGACATTACACATTTCATAAAATTTACATTTAGTCATTTAGCAGACGTTTTTATCCAAAGCGACTTACAGACGAGGAAACATTGGAAGCAATTATAACAATATAGGCAACAAAATTCATAAGTTAATTAAATCCAGTCCATTAAAGCCTAGCACAGTAGACAAAGCTAAGAATAGTGAGGTAAGTAAAAAAATATTTTTTTAAGAAGACAGAAAAGAATTAGAGGTTAAAATCAGTCATCTACATTTTGACAGAAGATATGCATTTTCACACACTACACCTGCCTGTAGTGTTCTAGCAGTGTAAGGTTGAGAGTGGGTTTCTTCAGTAGCGGTGTGATGCAGGCCTCTTTGAACGCAGTGGGAAATGTCCCAGTGGTGAGCAAAGAGTTGATGATGTGGGTCAGACCAGGCACAACTGCTGGAGAGATGGCATGGAGGAGATGGGTGGGGATGGAATCCAGTGGGCAGGTGGTAGGGTGGTTGGAACCAATGACCTTGGAAACATCATTTTCAGACAGAGGAGAAAAGGCGGGTGATGGTGGTGTAGAAATCTGGCTGTTGATGGCGGTAGTTTTCTTTACGAAGAACGATGCAAAATCATTAGCCGTTAACTCCGATGAAGGTGTGGGAGCAGGCGGACAGAGGGGAGCAGAGAAGGTTTTTAAGAGTGTGTGAGAGTCAGGAGAGAGGTCAGTATGGTCTTTTGACTTGGGCCATTTTCTCTCAGCTGACTGGAGGCTGGTGCGATGCTCACGTGGTACATCCCATAACCAGGGGGCAGACAGGGATGCACGGGCTGGTCCAGATGTAGGAGGGCATAGGTTGTCCAAGCAGGATGTAAGCGCGGAACACAGAGTGTCTGTGGCACTGTTGGTATTCAAAAGAGAGAGCTCCTCAGAGGGGGGGAGTGCAGACAAGACAGCAGAGGAAAAGCAGGAGAGAGGGAATCCTAATGAGATCCCTGTAGAGAGGGCCAAAAGACTGTTTAGGTGTGAAAAGGGGCCGTATGCAACACATTGAAGTTGTCTTGCAATCCTATGTTGAAAAAATTTAGTAATGCAAAACACTAAATTGATTAAAATAAAATGCCACTGTTTACTTAAAGTATACTTACTGTATATTGTAAAACTAGTGCTTAAATGTCATGGGGGATTATACTATTCAACAGAGACCCATTATAATGCATTTTGATCAACATGACATAAGCAATTGATAATGTAGGAATCTGCACAGAATTGTGTCATATTCACTTGCATGGATGTACCAAAGCATTTGCAACTTGTTCAAAGAAATGAGAAAATGCTTGTTTGATGTGCACAAGTGACACAAGGATGTAAGGATTGAACAAGAAGTTTTGAGAATTTCAAATCGGATCTGAGAAATGTACCCAATTGACTTAGAAAAAACTGTATTTAAAGTGGGTGGGGGTACTTTTGGGGCAGTTTTGTTTCACCCAAGTGTCCCATTTCCACCCCTCTCAAACTGATGCATGGATGCATATAGCCAGAAACAATTTGTTTGATGCATGCAAAGAAGCACAACTGTGTGTCTCAAGAAGCATTTATTCAAGATTACGTAGACATGCTAAAATTTCAAGGCCACACACTACACATTACACATGACATTACACATTTCATTAAATTTACATTTAGTCATTTAGCAGACGTTTTTATCCAAAGCGACTTACAGACGAGGAAACATTGGAAGCAATTATAACAATATAGGCAACAAAATGCATAAGTTAATTAAATCCAGTCCATTAAAGCCTAGCACAGTAGACAAAGCTAAGAATAGTGAGGTAAGTAAAAAAAATATTTTTTAAGAAGACAGAAAAGAATTAGAGGTTAAAATCAGTCATCTACATTTTGACACAAGATATGCATTTTCACACACTACACCTGCCTGTAGTGTTCTAGCAGTGTAAGGTTGAGAGTGGGTTTCTTCAGTACCGGTGTGATGCAGGCCTCTTTGAACGCAGTGGGAAATGTCCCAGTGGTGAGCAAAGAGTTGATGATGTGGGTCAGACCAGGCACAACTGCTGGAGAGATGGCATGGAGGAGATGGGTGGGGATGGAATCCAGTGGGCAGGTGGTAGGGTGGTTGGAACCAATGACCTTGGAAACATCATTTTCAGACAGAGGAGAAAAGGCGGGTGATGGTGGTGTAGAAATCTGGCTGTTGATGGCGGTAGTTTTCTTTACGAAGAACGATGCCATATCATTAGCCTTTAACTCCGATGAAGGTGTGGGAGCAGGCGGACAGAGGAGAGCAGAGAAGGTTTTTAAGAGTGTGTGAGAGTCAGGAGAGAGGTCAGTATGGTCTTTTGACTTGGGCCATTTTCTCTCAACTGACTGGAGGCTGGTGCGATGCTCACGTGGTACATCCGATAACCAGGGGGCAGACAGGGATGCACGGGCTGGTCCAGATGTAGGAGGGCATAGGTTGTCCAAGCAGGATGTAAGCGTGGAACACAGAGTGTCTGTGGCACTGTTGGTATTCAAAAGAGAGAGCTCCTCAGAGGGGGGGAGTGCAGACAAGACAGCAGAGGAAAAGTAGGAGGGAGGGAATCCTGATGAGATTCCTGTAGAGAGTGCCAAAAGACTGTTTAGGTGTGAAAAGGGGCCGTATGCAACACATTGAAGTTGTCTTGCAATCCTATGTGGAAAGAATTTAGTAATGCAAAACACTAAATTGAGTAAAATAAAATGCCACTGTTTACTTAAAGTATACTTACTGTATATTGTAAAACTAGTGCTTAAATGTCATGGGGGATTATACTATTCAACAGAGACCCATTATAATGCATTTTGATCAACATGACATAAGCAATTGATAATGTAGGAATCTGCACAGAATTGTGTCATATTCACTTGCATGGATGTACCAAAGCATTTGCAACTTGTTCAAAGAAATGAGAAAATGCTTGTTTGATGTGCACAAGTGATAAAAGGATGTAAGGATTGAACAAGAAGTTTTGAGAATTTCAAATCGTATCTGAGAAATGTACCAAATTGACTTAGAAAAAACTGTATTTAAAGTGGGTGGGGGTACTTTTGGGGCAGTTTTGTTTCACCCAAGTGTCCCATTTCCACCCCTCTCAAACTGATGCATGGATGCATATAGCCAGAAACAATTCGTTTGATGCATGCAAAGAAGCAACACTGTGTGTCTCAAGAAGCATTTATTCATGATTACGTAGACATGCTAAAATTTCAAGGCCACACACTACACATTACACATGACATTACACATTTCATAAAATTTACATTTAGTCATTTAGCAGACGTTTTTATCCAAAGCGACTTACAGACGAGGAAACATTGGAAGCAATTATAACAATATAGGCAACAAAATGCATAAGTTAATTAAATCCAGTCCATTAAAGCCTAGCAAAGTATACAAAGCTAAGAATAGTGAGGTAACTAAAAAAATATTTTTTTAAGAAGACAGAAAATAATTAGAGGTTAAAATCAGTCATCTACATTTTGACAGAAGATTTGCATTTTCACACACTACACCTGCCTGTAGTGTTCTAGCAGTGTAAGGTTGAGAGTGGGTTTCTTCAGTAGCGGTGTGATGCAGGCCTCTTTGAACGCAGTGGGAAATGTCCCAGTGGTGAGCAAAGAGTTGATGATGTGGGTCAGACCAGGCACAACTGCTGGAGAGATGGCATGGAGGAGATGGGTGGGGATGGAATCCAGTGGGCAGGTGGTAGGGTGGTTGGAACCAATGACCTTGGAAACATCATTTTCAGACAGAGGAGAAAAGGCGGGTGATGGTGGTATAGAAATCTGGCTGTTGATGGCGGTAGTTTTCTTTACGAAGAACGATGCAAAATCATTAGCCGTTAACTCCGATGAAGGTGTGGGAGCAGGCGGACAGAGGAGAGCAGAGAAGGTTTTTAAGAGTGTGAGAGTCAGGAGAGTTGCTGATCTTCGAGTGGTTATAATCAGTTTTTGCAGAGGTGACGTCAACGGAGAAAGTAGAGAGAAGAGACTGGTAGAGAGAGAGGTCAGTATGGTCTTTTGACTTGGGCCATTTTCTCTCAGCTGACTGGAGGCTGGTGCGATGCTCACGTGGTACATCCCATAACCAGGGGGCAGACAGGGATGCACGGGCTGGTCCAGATGTAGGAGGGCATAGGTTGTCCAAGCAGGATGTAAGCGTGGAACACAGAGTGTCTGTGGCACTGTTGGTATTCAAAAGAGAGAGCTCCTCAGAGGGGGGGAGTGCAGACAAGACAGCAGAGGAAAAGCAGGAGGGAGGGAATCCTGATGAGATCCCTGTAGAGAGTGCCAAAAGACTGTTTAGGTGTGAAAAGGGGCCGTATGCAACACATTGAAGTTGTCTTGCAATCCTATGTGGAAAGAATTTAGTAATGCAAAACACTAAATTGAGTAAAATAAAATGCCACTGTTTACTTAAAGTATACTTACTGTATATTGTAAAACTAGTGCTTAAATGTCATGGGGGATTATACTATTCAACAGAGACCCATTATAACTGATGCATGGATGCATATAGCCAGAAACAATTTGTTTGATGCATGCAAAGAAGCAACACTGTGTGTCTCAAGAAGCATTTATTCATGATTACGTAGACATGCTAAAATTTCAAGGCCACACACTACACATTACACATGACATTACACATTTCATTAAATTTACATTTAGTCATTTAGCAGACGTTTTTATCCAAAGCGACTTACAGACGAGGAAACATTGGAAGCAATTATAACAATATAGGCAACAAAATGCATAAGTTAATTAAATCCAGTCCATTAAAGCCTAGCACAGTAGACAAAGCTAAGAATAGTGAGGTAAGTAAAAAAATTTTTTTTTAAGAAGACAGAAAAGAATTAGAGGTTAAAATCAGTCATCTACATTTTGACAGAAGATATGCATTTTCACACACTACAGCTGCCTGTAGTGTTCTAGCAGTGTAAGGTTGATAGTGGGTTTCTTCAGTACCGGTGTGATGCAGGCCTCTTTGAACGCAGTGGGAAATGTCCCAGTGGTGAGCAAAGAGTTGATGATGTGGGTCAGACCAGGCACAACTGCTGGAGAGATGGCATGGAGGAGATGGGTGGGGATGGAATCCAGTGGGCAGGTGGTAGGGTGGTTGGAACCAATGACCTTGGAAACATCATTTTCAGACAGAGGAGAAAAGGCAGGTGATGGTGGTGTAGAAATCTGGCTGTTGATGGCGGTAGTTTTCTTTACGAAGAACGATGCAAAATCATTAGCCTTTAACTCCGATGAAGGTGTGGGAGCAGGCGGACAGAGGAGAGCAGAGAAGGTTTTTAAAAGTGTGTGAGAGTCAGGAGAGAGGTCAGTATGGTCTTTTGACTTGGGCCATTTTCTCTCAACTGACTGGAGGCTGGTGCGATGCTCACGTGGTACATCCGATAACCAGGGGGCAGACAGGGATGCACGGGCTGGTCCAGATGTAGGAGGGCATAGGTTGTCCAAGCAGGATGTAAGCGTGGAACACAGAGTGTCTGTGGCACTGTTGGTATTCAAAAGAGAGAGCTCCTCAGAGGGGGGGAGTGCAGACAAGACAGCAGAGGAAAAGCAGGAGGGAGGGAATCCTGATGAGATTCCTGTAGAGAGTGCCAAAAGACTGTTTAGGTGTGAAAAGGGGCCGTATGCAACACATTGAAGTTGTCTTGCAATCCTATGTGGAAAGAATTTAGTAATGCAAAACACTAAATTGAGTAAAATAAAATGCCACTGTTTACTTAAAGTATACTTACTGTATATTGTAAAACTAGTGCTTAAATGTCATGGGGGATTATACTATTCAACAGAGACCCATTATAATGCATTTTGATCAACATGACATAAGCAATTGATAATGTAGGAATCTGCACAGAATTGTGTCATATTCACTTGCATGGATGTACCAAAGCATTTGCAACTTGTTCAAAGAAATGAGAAAATGCTTGTTTGATGTGCACAAGTGACACAAGGATGTAAGGATTGAACAAGAAGTTTTGAGAATTTCAAATCGGATCTGAGAAATGTACCAAATTGACTTAGAAAAAACTGTATTTAAAGTCGGTGGGGGTACTTTTGGGGCAGTTTTGTTTCACCCAAGTGTCCCATTTCCACCCCTCTCAAACTGATGCATGGATGCATATAGCCAGAAACAATTTGTTTGATGCATGCAAAGAAGCAACACTGTGTGTCTCAAGAAGCATTTATTCATGATTACGTAGACATGCTAAAATTTCAAGGCCACACACTACACATTACACATGACATTACACATTTCATAAAATTTACATTTAGTCATTTAGCAGACGTTTTTATCCAAAGCGACTTACAGACGAGGAAACATTGGAAGCAATTATAACAATATAGGCAACAAAATGCATAAGTTAATTAAATCCAGTCCATTAAAGCCTAGCACAGTAGACAAAGCTAAGAATAGTGAGGTAAGTAAAAAAAATTTTTTTTTAAGAAGACAGAAAAGAATTAGAGGTTTAAATCAGTCATCTACATTTTGACAGAAGATATGCATTTTCACACACTACACCTGCCTGTAGTGTTCTAGCAGTGTAAGGTTGAGAGTGGGTTTCTTCAGTAGCGGTGTGATGCAGGCCTCTTTGAACGCAGTGGGAAATGTCCCAGTGGTGAGCAAAGAGTTGATGATGTGGGTCAGACCAGGCACAACTGCTGGAGAGATGGCATGGAGGAGATGGGTGGGGATGGAATCCAGTGGGCAGGTGGTAGGGTGGTTGGAACCAATGACCTTGGAAACATCATTTTCAGACAGAGGAGAAAAGGCGGGTGATGTTGGTGTAGAAATCTGGCTGTTGATGGCGGTAGTTTTCTTTACGAAGAACGATGCAAAATCATTAGCCGTTAACTCCGATGAAGGTGTGGGAGCAGGCGGACAGAGGAGAGCAGAGAAGGTTTTTAAGAGTGTGTGAAAGTCAGGAGAGAGGTCAGTATGGTCTTTTGACTTGGGCCATTTTCTCTCAGCTGACTGGAGGCTGGTGCGATGCTCACGTGGTACATCCCATAACCAGGGGGCAGACAGGGATGCACGGGCTGGTCCAGATGTAGGAGGGCATAGGTTGTCCAAGCAGGATGTAAGCGTGGAACACAGAGTGTCTGTGGCACTGTTGGTATTCAAAAGAGAGAGCTCCTCAGAGGGGGGGAGTGCAGACAAGACAGCAGAGGAAAAGCAGGAGGGAGGGAATCCTGATGAGATCCCTGTAGAGAGTGCCAAAAGACTGTTTAGGTGTGAAAAGGGGCCGTATGCAACACATTGAAGTTGTCTTGCAATCCTATGTGGAAAGAATTTAGTAATGCAAAACACTAAATTGAGTAAAATAAAATGCCACTGTTTACTTAAAGTATACTTACTGTATATTGTAAAACTAGTGCTTAAATGTCATGGGGGATTATACTATTCAACAGAGACCCATTATAACTGATGCATGGATGCATATAGCCAGAAACAATTTGTTTGATGCATGCAAAGAAGCAACACTGTGTGTCTCAAGAAGCATTTATTCATGATTACGTAGACATGCTAAAATTTCAAGGCCACACACTACACATTACACATGACATTACACATTTCATTAAATTTACATTTAGTCATTTAGCAGACGTTTTTATCCAAAGCGACTTACAGACGAGGAAACATTGGAAGCAATTATAACAATATAGGCAACAAAATGCATAAGTTAATTAAATCCAGTCCATTAAAGCCTAGCACAGTAGACAAAGCTAAGAATAGTGAGGTAAGTAAAAAAATTTTTTTTTAAGAAGACAGAAAAGAATTAGAGGTTAAAATCAGTCATCTACATTTTGACAGAAGATATGCATTTTCACACACTACAGCTGCCTGTAGTGTTCTAGCAGTGTAAGGTTGATAGTGGGTTTCTTCAGTACCGGTGTGATGCAGGCCTCTTTGAACGCAGTGGGAAATGTCCCAGTGGTGAGCAAAGAGTTGATGATGTGGGTCAGACCAGGCACAACTGCTGGAGAGATGGCATGGAGGAGATGGGTGGGGATGGAATCCAGTGGGCAGGTGGTAGGGTGGTTGGAACCAATGACCTTGGAAACATCATTTTCAGACAGAGGAGAAAAGGCAGGTGATGGTGGTGTAGAAATCTGGCTGTTGATGGCGGTAGTTTTCTTTACGAAGAACGATGCAAAATCATTAGCCTTTAACTCCGATGAAGGTGTGGGAGCAGGCGGACAGAGGAGAGCAGAGAAGGTTTTTAAAAGTGTGTGAGAGTCAGGAGAGAGGTCAGTATGGTCTTTTGACTTGGGCCATTTTCTCTCAACTGACTGGAGGCTGGTGCGATGCTCACGTGGTACATCCGATAACCAGGGGGCAGACAGGGATGCACGGGCTGGTCCAGATGTAGGAGGGCATAGGTTGTCCAAGCAGGATGTAAGCGTGGAACACAGAGTGTCTGTGGCACTGTTGGTATTCAAAAGAGAGAGCTCCTCAGAGGGGGGGAGTGCAGACAAGACAGCAGAGGAAAAGCAGGAGGGAGGGAATCCTGATGAGATTCCTGTAGAGAGTGCCAAAAGACTGTTTAGGTGTGAAAAGGGGCCGTATGCAACACATTGAAGTTGTCTTGCAATCCTATGTGGAAAGAATTTAGTAATGCAAAACACTAAATTGAGTAAAATAAAATGCCACTGTTTACTTAAAGTATACTTACTGTATATTGTAAAACTAGTGCTTAAATGTCATGGGGGATTATACTATTCAACAGAGACCCATTATAACTGATGCATGGATGCATATAGCCAGAAACAATTTGTTTGATGCATGCAAAGAAGCAACACTGTGTGTCTCAAGAAGCATTTATTCATGATTACGTAGACATGCTAAAATTTCAAGGCCACACACTACACATTACACATGACATTACACATTTCATTAAATTTACATTTAGTCATTTAGCAGACGTTTTTATCCAAAGCGACTTACAGACGAGGAAACATTGGAAGCAATTATAACAATATAGGCAACAAAATGCATAAGTTAATTAAATCCAGTCCATTAAAGCCTAGCACAGTAGACAAAGCTAAGAATAGTGAGGTAAGTAAAAAAATTTTTTTTTAAGAAGACAGAAAAGAATTAGAGGTTAAAATCAGTCATCTACATTTTGACAGAAGATATGCATTTTCACACACTACAGCTGCCTGTAGTGTTCTAGCAGTGTAAGGTTGATAGTGGGTTTCTTCAGTACCGGTGTGATGCAGGCCTCTTTGAACGCAGTGGGAAATGTCCCAGTGGTGAGCAAAGAGTTGATGATGTGGGTCAGACCAGGCACAACTGCTGGAGAGATGGCATGGAGGAGATGGGTGGGGATGGAATCCAGTGGGCAGGTGGTAGGGTGGTTGGAACCAATGACCTTGGAAACATCATTTTCAGACAGAGGAGAAAAGGCGGGTGATGGTGGTGTAGAAATCTGGCTGTTGATGGCGGTAGTTTTCTTTACGAAGAACGATGCAAAATCATTAGCCTTTAACTCCGATGAAGGTGTGGGAGCAGGCGGACAGAGGAGAGCAGAGAAGGTTTTTAAAAGTGTGTGAGAGTCAGGAGAGAGGTCAGTATGGTCTTTTGACTTGGGCCATTTTCTCTCAACTGACTGGAGGCTGGTGCGATGCTCACGTGGTACATCCGATAACCAGGGGGCAGACAGGGATGCACGGGCTGGTCCAGATGTAGGAGGGCATAGGTTGTCCAAGCAGGATGTAAGCGTGGAACACAGAGTGTCTGTGGCACTGTTGGTATTCAAAAGAGAGAGCTCCTCAGAGGGGGGGAGTGCAGACAAGACAGCAGAGGAAAAGCAGGAGGGAGGGAATCCTGATGAGATTCCTGTAGAGAGTGCCAAAAGACTGTTTAGGTGTGAAAAGGGGCCGTATGCAACACATTGAAGTTGTCTTGCAATCCTATGTGGAAAGAATTTAGTAATGCAAAACACTAAATTGAGTAAAATAAAATGCCACTGTTTACTTAAAGTATACTTACTGTATATTGTAAAACTAGTGCTTAAATGTCATGGGGGATTATACTATTCAACAGAGACCCATTATAACTGATGCATGGATGCATATAGCCAGAAACAATTTGTTTGATGCATGCAAAGAAGCAACACTGTGTGTCTCAAGAAGCATTTATTCATGATTACGTAGACATGCTAAAATTTCAAGGCCACACACTACACATTACACATGACATTACACATTTCATTAAATTTACATTTAGTCATTTAGCAGACGTTTTTATCCAAAGCGACTTACAGACGAGGAAACATTGGAAGCAATTATAACAATATAGGCAACAAAATGCATAAGTTAATTAAATCCAGTCCATTAAAGCCTAGCACAGTAGACAAAGCTAAGAATAGTGAGGTAAGTAAAAAAATTTTTTTTTAAGAAGACAGAAAAGAATTAGAGGTTAAAATCAGTCATCTACATTTTGACAGAAGATATGCATTTTCACACACTACAGCTGCCTGTAGTGTTCTAGCAGTGTAAGGTTGATAGTGGGTTTCTTCAGTACCGGTGTGATGCAGGCCTCTTTGAACGCAGTGGGAAATGTCCCAGTGGTGAGCAAAGAGTTGATGATGTGGGTCAGACCAGGCACAACTGCTGGAGAGATGGCATGGAGGAGATGGGTGGGGATGGAATCCAGTGGGCAGGTGGTAGGGTGGTTGGAACCAATGACCTTGGAAACATCATTTTCAGACAGAGGAGAAAAGGCAGGTGATGGTGGTGTAGAAATCTGGCTGTTGATGGCGGTAGTTTTCTTTACGAAGAACGATGCAAAATCATTAGCCTTTAACTCCGATGAAGGTGTGGGAGCAGGCGGACAGAGGAGAGCAGAGAAGGTTTTTAAAAGTGTGTGAGAGTCAGGAGAGAGGTCAGTATGGTCTTTTGACTTGGGCCATTTTCTCTCAACTGACTGGAGGCTGGTGCGATGCTCACGTGGTACATCCGATAACCAGGGGGCAGACAGGGATGCACGGGCTGGTCCAGATGTAGGAGGGCATAGGTTGTCCAAGCAGGATGTAAGCGTGGAACACAGAGTGTCTGTGGCACTGTTGGTATTCAAAAGAGAGAGCTCCTCAGAGGGGGGGAGTGCAGACAAGACAGCAGAGGAAAAGCAGGAGGGAGGGAATCCTGATGAGATTCCTGTAGAGAGTGCCAAAAGACTGTTTAGGTGTGAAAAGGGGCCGTATGCAACACATTGAAGTTGTCTTGCAATCCTATGTGGAAAGAATTTAGTAATGCAAAACACTAAATTGAGTAAAATAAAATGCCACTGTTTACTTAAAGTATACTTACTGTATATTGTAAAACTAGTGCTTAAATGTCATGGGGGATTATACTATTCAACAGAGACCCATTATAATGCATTTTGATCAACATGACATAAGCAATTGATAATGTAGGAATCTGCACAGAATTGTGTCATATTCACTTGCATGGATGTACCAAAGCATTTGCAACTTGTTCAAAGAAATGAGAAAATGCTTGTTTGATGTGCACAAGTGACACAAGGATGTAAGGATTGAACAAGAAGTTTTGAGAATTTCAAATCGGATCTGAGAAATGTACCAAATTGACTTAGAAAAAACTGTATTTAAAGTCGGTGGGGGTACTTTTGGGGCAGTTTTGTTTCACCCAAGTGTCCCATTTCCACCCCTCTCAAACTGATGCATGGATGCATATAGCCAGAAACAATTTGTTTGATGCATGCAAAGAAGCAACACTGTGTGTCTCAAGAAGCATTTATTCATGATTACGTAGACATGCTAAAATTTCAAGGCCACACACTACACATTACACATGACATTACACATTTCATAAAATTTACATTTAGTCATTTAGCAGACGTTTTTATCCAAAGCGACTTACAGACGAGGAAACATTGGAAGCAATTATAACAATATAGGCAACAAAATGCATAAGTTAATTAAATCCAGTCCATTAAAGCCTAGCACAGTAGACAAAGCTAAGAATAGTGAGGTAAGTAAAAAAAATTTTTTTTTAAGAAGACAGAAAAGAATTAGAGGTTTAAATCAGTCATCTACATTTTGACAGAAGATATGCATTTTCACACACTACACCTGCCTGTAGTGTTCTAGCAGTGTAAGGTTGAGAGTGGGTTTCTTCAGTAGCGGTGTGATGCAGGCCTCTTTGAACGCAGTGGGAAATGTCCCAGTGGTGAGCAAAGAGTTGATGATGTGGGTCAGACCAGGCACAACTGCTGGAGAGATGGCATGGAGGAGATGGGTGGGGATGGAATCCAGTGGGCAGGTGGTAGGGTGGTTGGAACCAATGACCTTGGAAACATCATTTTCAGACAGAGGAGAAAAGGCGGGTGATGTTGGTGTAGAAATCTGGCTGTTGATGGCGGTAGTTTTCTTTACGAAGAACGATGCAAAATCATTAGCCGTTAACTCCGATGAAGGTGTGGGAGCAGGCGGACAGAGGAGAGCAGAGAAGGTTTTTAAGAGTGTGTGAAAGTCAGGAGAGAGGTCAGTATGGTCTTTTGACTTGGGCCATTTTCTCTCAGCTGACTGGAGGCTGGTGCGATGCTCACGTGGTACATCCCATAACCAGGGGGCAGACAGGGATGCACGGGCTGGTCCAGATGTAGGAGGGCATAGGTTGTCCAAGCAGGATGTAAGCGTGGAACACAGAGTGTCTGTGGCACTGTTGGTATTCAAAAGAGAGAGCTCCTCAGAGGGGGGGAGTGCAGACAAGACAGCAGAGGAAAAGCAGGAGGGAGGGAATCCTGATGAGATCCCTGTAGAGAGTGCCAAAAGACTGTTTAGGTGTGAAAAGGGGCCGTATGCAACACATTGAAGTTGTCTTGCAATCCTATGTGGAAAGAATTTAGTAATGCAAAACACTAAATTGAGTAAAATAAAATGCCACTGTTTACTTAAAGTATACTTACTGTATATTGTAAAACTAGTGCTTAAATGTCATGGGGGATTATACTATTCAACAGAGACCCATTATAACTGATGCATGGATGCATATAGCCAGAAACAATTTGTTTGATGCATGCAAAGAAGCAACACTGTGTGTCTCAAGAAGCATTTATTCATGATTACGTAGACATGCTAAAATTTCAAGGCCACACACTACACATTACACATGACATTACACATTTCATTAAATTTACATTTAGTCATTTAGCAGACGTTTTTATCCAAAGCGACTTACAGACGAGGAAACATTGGAAGCAATTATAACAATATAGGCAACAAAATGCATAAGTTAATTAAATCCAGTCCATTAAAGCCTAGCACAGTAGACAAAGCTAAGAATAGTGAGGTAAGTAAAAAAATTTTTTTTTAAGAAGACAGAAAAGAATTAGAGGTTAAAATCAGTCATCTACATTTTGACAGAAGATATGCATTTTCACACACTACAGCTGCCTGTAGTGTTCTAGCAGTGTAAGGTTGATAGTGGGTTTCTTCAGTACCGGTGTGATGCAGGCCTCTTTGAACGCAGTGGGAAATGTCCCAGTGGTGAGCAAAGAGTTGATGATGTGGGTCAGACCAGGCACAACTGCTGGAGAGATGGCATGGAGGAGATGGGTGGGGATGGAATCCAGTGGGCAGGTGGTAGGGTGGTTGGAACCAATGACCTTGGAAACATCATTTTCAGACAGAGGAGAAAAGGCAGGTGATGGTGGTGTAGAAATCTGGCTGTTGATGGCGGTAGTTTTCTTTACGAAGAACGATGCAAAATCATTAGCCTTTAACTCCGATGAAGGTGTGGGAGCAGGCGGACAGAGGAGAGCAGAGAAGGTTTTTAAAAGTGTGTGAGAGTCAGGAGAGAGGTCAGTATGGTCTTTTGACTTGGGCCATTTTCTCTCAACTGACTGGAGGCTGGTGCGATGCTCACGTGGTACATCCGATAACCAGGGGGCAGACAGGGATGCACGGGCTGGTCCAGATGTAGGAGGGCATAGGTTGTCCAAGCAGGATGTAAGCGTGGAACACAGAGTGTCTGTGGCACTGTTGGTATTCAAAAGAGAGAGCTCCTCAGAGGGGGGGAGTGCAGACAAGACAGCAGAGGAAAAGCAGGAGGGAGGGAATCCTGATGAGATTCCTGTAGAGAGTGCCAAAAGACTGTTTAGGTGTGAAAAGGGGCCGTATGCAACACATTGAAGTTGTCTTGCAATCCTATGTGGAAAGAATTTAGTAATGCAAAACACTAAATTGAGTAAAATAAAATGCCACTGTTTACTTAAAGTATACTTACTGTATATTGTAAAACTAGTGCTTAAATGTCATGGGGGATTATACTATTCAACAGAGACCCATTATAACTGATGCATGGATGCATATAGCCAGAAACAATTTGTTTGATGCATGCAAAGAAGCAACACTGTGTGTCTCAAGAAGCATTTATTCATGATTACGTAGACATGCTAAAATTTCAAGGCCACACACTACACATTACACATGACATTACACATTTCATTAAATTTACATTTAGTCATTTAGCAGACGTTTTTATCCAAAGCGACTTACAGACGAGGAAACATTGGAAGCAATTATAACAATATAGGCAACAAAATGCATAAGTTAATTAAATCCAGTCCATTAAAGCCTAGCACAGTAGACAAAGCTAAGAATAGTGAGGTAAGTAAAAAAAATTTTTTTTTAAGAAGACAGAAAAGAATTAGAGGTTTAAATCAGTCATCTACATTTTGACAGAAGATATGCATTTTCACACACTACACCTGCCTGTAGTGTTCTAGCAGTGTAAGGTTGAGAGTGGGTTTCTTCAGTAGCGGTGTGATGCAGGCCTCTTTGAACGCAGTGGGAAATGTCCCAGTGGTGAGCAAAGAGTTGATGATGTGGGTCAGACCAGGCACAACTGCTGGAGAGATGGCATGGAGGAGATGGGTGGGGATGGAATCCAGTGGGCAGGTGGTAGGGTGGTTGGAACCAATGACCTTGGAAACATCATTTTCAGACAGAGGAGAAAAGGCGGGTGATGTTGGTGTAGAAATCTGGCTGTTGATGGCGGTAGTTTTCTTTACGAAGAACGATGCAAAATCATTAGCCGTTAACTCCGATGAAGGTGTGGGAGCAGGCGGACAGAGGAGAGCAGAGAAGGTTTTTAAGAGTGTGTGAAAGTCAGGAGAGAGGTCAGTATGGTCTTTTGACTTGGGCCATTTTCTCTCAGCTGACTGGAGGCTGGTGCGATGCTCACGTGGTACATCCCATAACCAGGGGGCAGACAGGGATGCACGGGCTGGTCCAGATGTAGGAGGGCATAGGTTGTTCAAGCAGGATGTAAGCGTGGAACACAGAGTGTCTGTGGCACTGTTGGTATTCAAAAGAGAGAGCTCCTCAGAGGGGGGGAGTGCAGACAAGACAGCAGAGGAAAAGCAGGAGGGAGGGAATCCTGATGAGATCCCTGTAGAGAGTGCCAAAAGACTGTTTAGGTGTGAAAAGGGGCCGTCTGCAACACATTGAAGTTGTCTTGCAGTCCTATGTGGAAAGAATTTAGTAATGCAAAACACTAAATTGAGTAAAATAAAATGCCACTGTTTACTTAAAGTATACTTACTGTATATTGTAAAACTAGTGCTTAAATGTCATGGGGGATTATACTATTCAACAGAGACCCATTATAATGCATTTTGATCAACATGACATAAGCAATTGATAATTTAGGAATCTGCACAGAATTGTGTCATATTCACTTGCATGGATGTACCAAAGCATTTGCAACTTGTTCAAAGAAATTAGAAAATGCTTGTTTGATGTGCACAAGTGACACAAGGATGTAAGGATTGAACAAGAAGTTTTGAGAATTTCAAATCGGATCTGAGAAATGTACCAAATTTACTTAGAAAAAACTGTATTTAAAGTAGGTGGGGGTACTTTTGGGGCAGTTTTGTTTCACCCAAGTGTCCCATTTCCACCCCTCTCAAACTGATGCATGGATGCATATAGTCAGAAACAATTTGTTTGATGCATGCAAAGAAGCAACACTGTGTGTCTCAAGAAGCATTTATTCATGATTACGTAGACATGCTAAAATTTCAAGGCCACACACTACACATTACACATGACATTACACATTTCATAAAATTTACATTTAGTCATTTAGCAGACGTTTTTATCCAAAGCGACTTACAGACGAGGAAACATTGGAAGCAATTATAACAATATAGGCAACAAAATGCATAAGTTAATTAAATCCAGTCCATTAAAGCCTAGCACAGTAGACAAAGCTAAGAATAGTGAGGTAAGTAAAAAAAATTTTTTTTAAGAAGACAGAAAAGAATTAGAGGTTAAAATCAGTCATCTACATTTTGACAGAAGATATGCATTTTCACACACTACACCTGCCTGTAGTGTTCTAGCAGTGTAAGGTTGAGAGTGGGTTTCTTCAGTAGCGGTGTGATGCAGCCCTGTTTGAACGCAGTGGGAAATGTCCCAGTGGTGAGCAAAGAGTTGATGATGTGGGTCAGACCAGGCACAACTGCTGGAGAGATGGCATGGAGGAGATGGGTGGGGATGGAATCCAGTGGGCAGGTGGTAGGGTGGTTGGAACCAATGACCTTGGAAACATCATTTTCAGACAGAGGAGAAAAGGCAGGTGATGTTGGTGTAGAAATCTGGCTGTTGATGGCGGTAGTTTTCTTTACGAAGAACGATGCAAAATCATTAGCCGTTAACTCCGATGAAGGTGTGGGAGCAGGCGGACAGAGGAGAGCAGAGAAGGTTTTTAAGAGTGTGTGAGAGTCAGGAGAGTTGCTGATCTTCGAGTGGTTATAATCAGTTTTTGCAGAGGTGACGTCAACGGAGAAAGTAGAGAGAAGAGACTGGTAGAGAGAGAGGTCAGTATGGTCTTTTGACTTGGGCCATTTTCTCTCAGCTGACTGGAGGCTGGTGCGATGCTCACGTGGTACATCCCATAACCAGGGGGCAGACAGGGATGCATGGGCTGGTCCAGATGTAGGAGGGCATAGGTTGTCCAAGCAGGATGTAAGCGTGGAACACAGAGTGTCTGTGGCACTGTTGGTATTCAAAAGAGAGAGCTCCTCAGAGGGGGGGAGTGCAGACAAGACAGCAGAGGAAAAGCAGGAGGGAGGGAATCCTGATGAGATCCCTGTAGAGAGTGCCAAAAGACTGTTTAGGTGTGAAAAGGGGCCGTATGCAACACATTGAAGTTGTCTTGCAATCCTATGTGGAAAGAATTTAGTAATGCAAAACACTAAATTGAGTAAAATAAAATGCCACTGTTTACTTAAAGTATACTTACTGTATATTGTAAAACTAGTGCTTAAATGTCATGGGGGATTATACTATTCAACAGAGACCCATTATAACTGATGCATGGATGCATATAGCCAGAAACAATTTGTTTGATGCATGCAAAGAAGCAACACTGTGTGTCTCAAGAAGCATTTATTCATGATTACGTAGACATGCTAAAATTTCAAGGCCACACACTACACATTACACATGACATTACACATTTCATTAAATTTACATTTAGTCATTTAGCAGACGTTTTTATCCAAAGCGACTTACAGACGAGGAAACATTGGAAGCAATTATAACAATATAGGCAACAAAATGCATAAGTTAATTAAATCCAGTCCATTAAAGCCTAGCACAGTAGACAAAGCTAAGAATAGTGAGGTAAGTAAAAAAAATATTTTTTAAGAAGACAGAAAAGAATTAGAGGTTAAAATCAGTCATCTACATTTTGACAGAAGATATGCATTTTCACACACTACACCTGCCTGTAGTGTTCTAGCAGTGTAAGGTTGAGAGTGGGTTTCTTCAGTAGCGGTGTGATGCAGGCCTCTTTGAACGCAGTGGGAAATGTCCCAGTGGTGAGCAAAGAGTTGATGATGTGGGTCAGACCAGGCACAACTGCTGGAGAGATGGCATGGAGGAGATGGGTGGGGATGGAATCCAGTGGGCAGGTGGTAGGGTGTTTGGAACCAATGACCTTGGAAACATCATTTTCAGACAGAGGAGAAAAGGCGGGTGATGGTGGTGTAGAAATCTGGCTGTTGATGGCGGTAGTTTTCTTTACGAAGAACGATGCAAAATCATTAGCCGTTAACTCCGATGAAGGTGTGGGAGCAGGCGGACAGAGGAGAGCAGAGAAGGTTTTTAAGAGTGTGTGAGAGTCAGGAGAGAGGTCAGTATGGTCTTTTGACTTGGGCAATTTTCTCTCAGCTGACTGGAGGCTGGTGCGATGCTCACGTGGTACATCCCATAACCAGGGGCAGACAGGGTTGCACGGGCTGGTCCAGATGTAGGAGGGCATAGGTTGTCCAAGCAGGATGTAAGCGTGGAACACAGAGTGTCTGTGGCACTGTTGGTATTCAAAAGAGAGAGCTCCTCAGAGGGGGGGAGTGCAGACAAGACAGCAGAGGAAAAGCAGGAGGGAGGGAATCCTGATGAGATCCCTGTAGAGAGTGCCAAAAGACTGTTTAGGTGTGAAAAGGGGCCGTAATCCTATGTGGAAAGAATTTAGTAATGCAAAACACTAAATTGAGTAAAATAAAATGCCACTGTTTACTTAAAGTATACTTACTGTATATTGTAAAACTAGTGCTTAAATGTCATGGGGGATTATACTATTCAACAGAGACCCATTATAATGCATTTTGATCAACATGACATAAGCAATTGATAATGTAGGAATCTGCACAGAATTGTGTCATATTCACTTGCATGGATGTACCAAAGCATTTGCAACTTGTTCAAAGAAATGAGAAAATGCTTGTTTGATGTGCACAAGTGACACAAGGATGTAAGGATTGAACAAGAAGTTTTGAGAATTTCAAATCGGATCTGAGAAATGTACCAAATTGACTTAGAAAAAACTGTATTTAAAGTGGGTGGGGGTACTTTTGGGGCAGTTTTGTTTCACCCAAGTGTCCCATTTCCACCCCTCTCAAACTGATGCATGGATGCATATAGCCAGAAACAATTCGTTTGATGCATGCAAAGAAGCAACACTGTGTGTCTCAAGAAGCATTTATTCATGATTACGTAGACATGCTAAAATTTCAAGGCCACACACTACACATTACACATGACATTACACATTTCATAAAATTTACATTTAGTCATTTAGCAGACGTTTTTATCCAAAGCGACTTACAGACGAGGAAAAATTGGAAGCAATTATAACAATATAGGCAACAAAATGCATAAGTTAATTAAATCCAGTCCATTAAAGCCTAGCACAGTACACAAAGCTAAGAATAGTGAGGTAAGTAAAAAAAAATTTTTTTAAGAAGACAGAAAAGAATTAGAGGTTAAAATCAGTCATCTACATTTTGACAGAAGATATGCATTTTCACACACTACACCTGCCTGTAGTGTTCTAGCAGTGTAAGGTTGAGAGTGGGTTTCTTCAGTAGCGGTGTGATGCAGCCCTGTTTGAACGCAGTGGGAAATGTCCCAGTGTTGAGCAAAGAGTTGATGATGTGGGTCAGACCAGGCACAACTGCTGGAGAGATGGCATGGAGGAGATGGGTGGGGATGGAATCCAGTTGGCAGGTGGTAGAGTGGTTGGAACCAATGACCTTGGAAACATCATTTTCAGACAGAGGAGAAAAGGCGGGTGATGGTGGTGTAGAAATCTGGCTGTTGATGGCGGTAGTTTTCTTTACGAAGAACGATGCAAAATCATTAGCCGTTAACTCCGATGAAGGTGTGGGAGCAGGCAGACAGAGGAGAGCAGAGAAGGTTTTTAAGAGTGTGAGAGTCAGGAGAGTTGCTGATCTTCGAGTGGTTATAATCAGTTTTTGCAGAGGTGACGTCAACGGAGAAAGTAGAGAGAAGAGACTGGTAGAGAGAGAGGTCAGTATGGTCTTTTGACTTGGGCCATTTTCTCTCAGCTGACTGGAGGCTGGTGCGATGCTCACGTGGTACATCCCATAACCAGGGGGCAGACAGGGATGCATGGGCTGGTCCAGATGTAGGAGGGCATAGGTTGTCCAAGCAGGATGTAAGCGCGGAACACAGAGTGTCTGTGGCACTGTTGGTATTCAAAAGAGAGAGCTCCTCAGAGGGGGGGAGTGCAGACAAGACAGCAGAGGAAAAGCAGGAGGGAGGGAATCCTGAAAAGATCCCTGTAGAGAGTGCCAAAAGACTGTTTAGGTGTGAAAAGGGCCATCTGCAACACATTGAAGTTGTCTTGCAATCCTATGTTGAAAAAATTTAGTAATGCAAAACACTAAATTGATTAAAATAAAATGCCACTGTTTACTTAAAGTATACTTACTGTATATTGTAAAACTAGTGCTTAAATGTCATGGGGGATTATACTATTCAACAGAGACCCATTATAATGCATTTTGATCAACATGACATAAGCAATTGATAATGTAGGAATCTGCACAGAATTGTGTCATATTCACTTGCATGGATGTACCAAAGCATTTGCAACTTGTTCAAAGAAATGAGAAAATGCTTGTTTGATGTGCACAAGTGACACAAGGATGTAAGGATTGAACAAGAAGTTTTGAGAATTTCAAATCGGATCTGAGAAATGTACCCAATTGACTTAGAAAAAACTGTATTTAAAGTGGGTGGGGGTACTTTTGGGGCAGTTTTGTTTCACCCAAGTGTCCCATTTCCACCCCTCTCAAACTGATGCATGGATGCATATAGCCAGAAACAATTTGTTTGATGCATGCAAAGAAGCAACACTGTGTGTCTCAAGAAGCATTTATTCATGATTACGTAGACATGCTAAAATTTCAAGGCCACACACTACACATGACATTGAACATTTCATAAAATTTACATTTAGTCATTTAGCAGACGTTTTTATCCAAAGCGACTTACAGACGAGGAAACATTGGAAGCAATTATAACAATATAGGCAACAAAATGCATAAGTTAATTAAATCCAGTCCATTAAAGCCTAGCACAGTAGACAAAGCTAAGAATAGTGAGGTAAGTAAAAAAATATTTTTTTAAGAAGACAGAAAAGAATTAGAGGTTAAAATCAGTCATCTACATTTTGACAGAAGATATGCATTTTCACACACTACACCTGCCTGTAGTGTTCTAGCAGTGTACAGTTGAGAGTGGGTTTCTTCAGTAGCGGTGTGATGCAGGCCTCTTTGAACGCAGTGGGAAATGTCCCAGTGGTGAGCAAAGAGTTGATGATGTGGGTCAGACCAGGCACAACTGCTGGAGAGATGGCATGGAGGAGATGGGTGGGGATGGAATCCAGTGGGCAGGTGGTAGGGTGGGTGGAACCAATGACCTTGGAAACATCATTTTCAGACAGAGGAGAAAAGGCGGGTGATGGTGGTGTAGAAATCTGGCTGTTGATGGCGGTAGTTTTCTTTACGAAGAACGATGCAAAATCATTAGCCGTTAACTCCGATGAAGGTGTGGGAGCAGGCGGACAGAGGAGAGCAGAGAAGGTTTTTAAGAGTGTGTGAGAGTCAGGAGAGAGGTCAGTATGGTCTTTTGACTTGGGCCATTTTCTCTCAGCTGACTGGAGGCTGGTGCGATGCTCACGTGGTACATCCCATAACCAGGGGGCAGATAGGGATGCACGGGCTGGTCCAGATGTAGGAGGGCATAGGTTGTCCAAGCAAGATGTAAGCGTGGAACACAGAGTGTCTGTGGCACTGTTGGTATTCAAAAGAGAGAGCTCCTCAGAGGGGGGGAGTGTGGACAAGACAGCAGAGGAAAAGCAGGAGGGAGGGAATCCTGATGAGATCCCTGTAGAGAGTGCCAAAAGACTGTTTAGGTGTGAAAAGGGGCCGTCTGCAACACATTGAAGTTGTCTTGCAATCCTATGTGGAAAGAATTTAGTAATGCAAAACACTAAATTGAGTAAAATAAAATGCCACTGTTTACTTAAAGTATACTTACTGTATATTGTAAAACTAGTGCTTAAATGTCATGGGGGATTATACTATTCAACAGAGACCCATTATAATGCATTTTGATCAACATGACATAAGCAATTGATAATGTAGGAATCTGCACAGAATTGTTTCATATTCACTTGCATGGATGTACCAAAGCATTTGCAACTTGTTCAAAGAAATGAGAAAATGCTTGTTTGATGTGCACAAGTGACACAAGGATGTAAGGATTGAACAAGAAGTTTTGAGAATTTCAAATCGGATCTGAGAAATGTACCAAATTGACTTAGAAAAAACTGTATTTAAAGTGGGTGGGGGTACTTTTGGGGCAGTTTTGTTTCACCCAAGTGTCCCATTTCCACCCCTCTCAAACTGATGCATGGATGCATATAGCCAGAAACAATTCGTTTGATCCATGCAAAGAAGCAACACTGTGTGTCTCAAGAAGCATTTATTCATGATTACGTAGACATGCTTAAATTTCAAGGCCACACACTACACATTACACATGACATTACACATTTCATTAAATTTACATTTAGTCATTTAGCAGACGTTTTTATCCAAAGCGACTTACAGACGAGGAAACATTGGAAGCAATTATAGCAATATAGGCAACAAAATGCATAAGTTAATTAAATCCAGTCCATTAAAGCCTAGCACAGTATACAAAGCTAAGAATAGTGAGGTAACTAAAAAAAAATATTTTTTAAGAAGACAGAAAAGAATTAGAGGTTAAAATCGGTCATCTACATTTTGACAGAAGATATGCATTTTCACACACTACACCGGCCTGTAGTGTTCTAGCAGTGTAAGGTTGAGAGCGGGTTTCTTCAGTAGCGGTGTGATGCAGGCCTCTTTGAACGCAGTGGGAAATGTCCCAGTGGTGAGCAAAGAGTTGATGATGTGGGTCAGACCAGGCACAACTGCTGGAGAGATGGCATGGAGGAGATGGGTGGGGATGGAATCCAGTGGGCAGGTGATAGGGTGGTTGGAACCAATGACCTTGGAAACATAATTTTCAGACAGAGGAGAAAAGGCGGGTGATGGTGGTGTAGAAATCTGGCTGTTGATGGCGGTAGTTTTCTTTACGAAGAACGATGCAAAATCATTAGCCGTTAACTCCGATGAAGGTGTGGGAGCAGGCGGACAGAGGAGAGCAGAGAAGCTTTTTAAGAGTGTGTGTGAGTCAGGAGAGAGGTCAGTATGGTCTTTTGACATGGGCCATTTTCTCTCAACTGACTGGAGGCTGGTGCGATGCTCACGTGGTACATCCGATAACCAGGGGGCAGACAGGATGCACGGGCTGGTCCAGATGTAGGAGGGCATAGGTTGTCCAAGCAGGATGTAAGCGTGGAACACAGAGTGTCTGTGGCACTGTTGGTATTCAAAAGAGAGAGCTCCTCAGAGGGGGGGAGTGCAGACAAGACAGCAGAGGAAAAGCAGGAGGGAGGGAATCCTGATGAGATTCCTGTAGAGAGTGCCAAAAGACTGTTTAGGTGTGAAAAGGGGCCGTCTGCAACACATTGAAGTTGTCTTGCAATCCTATGTGGAAAGAATTAAGTAATGCAAAACACTAAATTGAGTAAAATAAAATGCCACTGTTTACTTAAAGTATACTTACTGTATATTGTAAAACTAGTGCTTAAATGTCATGGGGGATTATACTATTCAACAGAGACCCATTATAATGCATTTTGATCAACATGACATAAGCAATTGATAATGTAGGAATCTGCACAGAATTGTGTCATATTCACTTGCATGGATGTACCAAAGCATTTGCAACTTGTTCAAAGAAATGAGAAAATGCTTGTTTGATGTGCACAAGTGACACAAGGATGTAAGGATTGAACAAGAAGTTTTGATAATTTCAAATCGGATCTGAGAAATGTACCAAATTGACTTAGATAAAACTGTATTTAAAGTGGGTGGGGGTACTTTTGGGGCCGTTTTGTTTCACCCAAGTGTCCCATTTCCACCCCTCTCAAACTGATGCATGGATGCATATAGCCAGAAACAATTCGTTTGATGCATGCAAAGAAGCAACACTGTGTGTCTCAAGAAGCATTTATTCATGATTACGTAGACATGCTAAAATTTCAAGGCCACACACTACACATTAAACATGACATTACACATTTCATAAAATTTACATTTAGTCATTTAGCAGACGTTTTTATCCAAAGCGACTTACAGACGAGGAAACATTGGAAGCAATTATAACAATATAGGCAACAAAATGCATAAGTTAATTAAATCCAGTCCATTAAAGCCTAGCACAGTAGACAAAGCTAAGAATAGTGAGGTAAGTAAAATAATTTTTTTTTTAAGAAGACAGAAAAGAATTAGAGGTTAAAATCAGTCATCTACATTTTGACAGAAGATATGCATTTTCACACACTACACCTGCCTGTAGTGTTCTAGCAGTGTAAGGTTGAGAGTGGGTTTCTTCAGTAGCGGTGTGATGCAGGCCTCTTTGAACGCAGTGGGAAATGTCCCAGTGGTGAGCAAAGAGTTGATGATGTGGGTCAGACCAGGCACAACTGCTGGAGAGATGGCATGGAGGAGATGGGTGGGGATGGAATCCAGTGGGCAGGTGGTAGGGTGGTTGGAACCAGGGACCTTGGAAACATCATTTTCAGACAGAGGAGAAAAGGCAGGTGATGTTGGTGTAGAAATCTGGCTGTTGATGGCGGTATTTTCTTTACGAAGAACGATGCAAAATCATTAGCCGTTAACTCTGATGAAGGTGTGGGAGCAGGCGGACAGAGGAGAGCAGAGAAGGTTTTTAAGAGTGTGTGAGAGTCAGGAGAGAGGTCAGTATGGTCTTTTGACTTGGGCCATTTTCTCTCAGCTGACTGGAGGCTGGTGCGATGCTCACGTGGTACATCCGATAACCAGGGGGCAGACAGGGATGCACGGGCTGGTCCAGATGTAGGAGGGCATAGGTTGTCCAAGCAGGATGTAAGCGTGGAACACAGAGTGTCTGTGGCACTGTTGGTATTCAAAAGAGAGAGCTCCTCAGAGGGGGGGAGTGCAGACAAGACAGCAGAGGAAAAGCAGGAGGGAGGGAATCCTGATGAGATCCCTGTAGAGAGTGCCAAAAGACTGTTTAGGTGTGAAAAGGGGCCGTATGCAACACATTGAAGTTGTCTTGCAATCCTATGTGGAAAGAATTTAGTAATGCAAAACACTAAATTGAGTAAAATAAAATGCCACTGTTTACTTAAAGTATACTTACTGTATATTGTAAAACTAGTGCTTAAATGTCATGGGGGATTATACTATTCAACAGAGACCCATTATAATGCATTTTGATCAACATGACTTGAGCAATTGATAATGTAGGAATCTGCACAGAATTGGGTCATATTCACTTGCATGGATGTACCAAAGCATTTGCAACTTGTTCAAAGAAATGAGAAAATGCTTGTTTGATGTGCACAAGTGACACAAGGATGTAAGGATTGAACAAGAAGTTTTGAGAATTTCAAATCGGATCTGAGAAATGTACCAAATTGACTTAGAAAAAACTGTATTTAAAGTGGGTGGGGGTACTTTTGGGGCAGTTTTGTTTCACCCAAGTGTCCCATTTCCACCCCTCTCAAACTGATGCATGGATGCATATAGTCAGAAACAATTTGTTTGATGCATGCAAAGAAGCAACATTGTGTGTCTCAAGAAGCATTTATTCATGATTACGTAGACATGCTAAAATTTCAAGGCCACACACTACACATTACACATGACATTACACATTTCATAAAATTTACATTTAGTCATTTAGCAGACGTTTTTATCCAAAGCGACTTACAGACGAGGAAACATTGGAAGCAATTATAACAATATAGGCAACAAAATGCATAAGTTAATTAAATCCAGTCCATTAAAGCCTAGCACAGTAGACAAAGCTAAGAATAGTGAGGTAAGTAAAAAAAATATTTTTTTAAGAAGACAGAAAAGAATTAGAGGTTAAAATCAGTCATCTACATTTTGACAGAAGATATGCATTTTCACACACTACACCTCCCTGTAGTGTTCTAGCAGTGTAAGGTTGAGAGTGGGTTTCTTCAGTAGCGGTGTGATGCAGGCCTCTTTGAACGCAGTGGGAAATGTCCCAGTGGTGAGCAAAGAGTTGATGATGTGGGTCAGACCAGGCACAACTGCTGGAGAGATGGCATGGAGGAGATGGGTGGGGATGGAATCCAGTGGGCAGGTGGTAGGGTGGTTGGAACCAATGACCTTGGAAACATCATTTTCAGACAGAGGAGAAAAGGCGGGTGATGGTGGTGTAGAAATCTGGCTGTTGATGACGGTAGTTTTCTTTACGAAGAACGATGCAAAATCATTAGCCGTTAACTCTGATGAAGGTGTGGGAGCAGGCGGACAGAGGAGAGCAGAGAAGGTTTTTAAGAGTGTGTGAGAGTCAGGAGAGTTGCTGATCTTCGAGTGGTTATAATCAGTTTTTGCAGAGGTGACGTCAACGGAGAAAGTAGAGAGAAGAGACTGGTAGAGAGAGAGGTCAGTATGGTCTTTTGACTTGGGCCATTTTCTCTCAACTGACTGGAGGCTGGTGCGATGCTCACGTGGTACATCCGATAACCAGGGGGCAGACAGGGATGCACGGGCTGGTCCAGATGTAGGAGGGCATAGGTTGTCCAAGCAGGATGTAAGCGTGGAACACAGAGTGTCTGTGGCACTGTTGGTATTCAAAAGAGAGAGCTCCTCAGAGGGGGGGAGTGCAGACAAGACAGCAGAGGAAAAGCAGGAGGGAGGGAATCCTGATGAGATTCCTGTAGAGAGTGCCAAAAGACTGTTTAGGTGTGAAAAGGGGCCGTATGCAACACATTGAAGTTGTCTTGCAATCCTATGTGGAAAGAATTTGGTAATGCAAAACACTAAATTGAGTAAAATAAAATGCCACTGTTTACTTAAAGTATACTTACTGTATATTGTAAAACTAGTGCTTAAATGTCATGGGGGATTATACTATTCAACAGAGACCCATTATAATGCATTTTGATCAACATGACATAAGCAATTGATAATGTAGGAATCTGCACAGAATTGTGTCATATTCACTTGCATGGATGTACCAAAGCATTTGCAACTTGTTCAAAGAAATGAGAAAATGCTTGTTTGATGTGCACAAGTGACACAAGGATGTAAGGATTGAACAAGAAGTTTTGAGAATTTCAAATCGGATCTGAGAAATGTACCAAATTGACTTAGAAAAAACTGTATTTAAAGTCGGTGGGGGTACTTTTGGGGCAGTTTTGTTTCACCCAAGTGTCCCATTTCCACCCCTCTCAAACTGATGCATGGATGCATATAGCCAGAAACAATTTGTTTGATGCATGCAAAGAAGCAACACTGTGTGTCTCAAGAAGCATTTATTCATGATTACGTAGACATGCTAAAATTTCAAGGCCACACACTACACATTACACATGACATTACACATTTCATAAAATTTACATTTAGTCATTTAGCAGACGTTTTTATCCAAAGCGACTTACAGACGAGGAAACATTGGAAGCAATTATAACAATATAGGCAACAAAATGCATAAGTTAATTAAATCCAGTCCATTAAAGCCTAGCACAGTAGACAAAGCTAAGAATAGTGAGGTAAGTAACAAAAAAATTTTTTTAAGAAGACAGAAAAGAATTAGAGGTTAAAATCAGTCATCTACATTTTGACAGAAGATATGCATTTTCACACACTACACCTGCCTGTAGTGTTCTAGCAGTGTAAGGTTGAGAGTGGGTTTCTTCAGTAGCGGTGTGATGCAGGCCTCTTTGAACGCAGTGGGAAATGTCCCAGTGGTGAGCAAAGAGTTGATGATGTGGGTCAGACCAGGCACAACTGCTGGAGAGATGGCATGGAGGAGATGGGTGGGGATGGAATCCAGTGGGCAGGTGGTAGGGTGGTTGGAACCAATGACCTTGGAAACATCATTTTCAGACAGAGGAGAAAAGGCGGGTGATGTTGGTGTAGAAATCTGGCTGTTGATGGCGGTAGTTTTCTTTACGAAGAACGATGCAAAATCATTAGCCGTTAACTCCGATGAAGGTGTGGGAGCAGGCGGACAGAGGAGAGCAGAGAAGGTTTTTAAGAGTGTGTGAAAGTCAGGAGAGAGGTCAGTATGGTCTTTTGACTTGGGCCATTTTCTCTCAGCTGACTGGAGGCTGGTGCGATGCTCACGTGGTACATCCCATAACCAGGGGGCAGACAGGGATGCACGGGCTGGTCCAGATGTAGGAGGGCATAGGTTGTTCAAGCAGGATGTAAGCGTGGAACACAGAGTGTCTGTGGCACTGTTGGTATTCAAAAGAGAGAGCTCCTCAGAGGGGGGGAGTGCAGACAAGACAGCAGAGGAAAAGCAGGAGGGAGGGAATCCTGATGAGATCCCTGTAGAGAGTGCCAAAAGACTGTTTAGGTGTGAAAAGGGGCCGTCTGCAACACAATGAAGTTGTCTTGCAATCCTATGTGGAAAGAATTTAGTAATGCAAAACACTAAATTGAGTAAAATAAAATGCCACTGTTTACTTAAAGTATACTTACTGTATATTGTAAAACTAGTGCTTAAATGTCATGGGGGATTATACTATTCAACAGAGACCCATTATAATGCATTTTGATCAACATGACATAAGCAATTGATAATTTAGGAATCTGCACAGAATTGTGTCATATTCACTTGCATGGATGTACCAAAGCATTTGCAACTTGTTCAAAGAAATTAGAAAATGCTTGTTTGATGTGCACAAGTGACACAAGGATGTAAGGATTGAACAAGAAGTTTTGAGAATTTCAAATCGGATCTGAGAAATGTACCAAATTGACTTAGAAAAAACTGTATTTAAAGTAGGTGGGGGTACTTTTGGGGCAGTTTTGTTTCACCCAAGTGTCCCATTTCCACCCCTCTCAAACTGACGCATGGATGCATATAGTCAGAAACAATTTGTTTGATGCATGCAAAGAAGCAACACTGTGTGTCTCAAGAAGCATTTATTCATGATTACGTAGACATGCTAAAATTTCAAGGCCACACACTACACATTACACATGACATTACACATTTCATAAAATTTACATTTAGTCATTTAGCAGACGTTTTTATCCAAAGCGACTTACAGACGAGGAAACATTGGAAGCAATTATAACAATATAGGCAACAAAATGCATAAGTTAATTAAATCCAGTCCATTAAAGCCTAGCACAGTAGACAAAGCTAAGAATAGTGAGGTAAGTAAAAAACAATGTTTTTAAGAAGACAGAAAAGAATTAGAGGTTAAAATCAGTCATCTACATTTTGACAGAAGATATGCATTTTCACACACTACACCTGCCTGTAGTGTTCTAGCAGTGTAAGGTTGAGAGCGGGTTTCTTCAGTAGCGGTGTGATGCAGCCCTGTTTGAACGCAGTGGGAAATGTCCCAGTGGTGAGCAAAGAGTTGATGATGTGTGTCAGACCAGGCACAACTGCTGGAGAGATGGCATGGAGGAGATGGGTGGGGATGGAATCCAGTGGGCAGGTGGTAGGGTGGTTGGAACCAATGACCTTGGAAACATCATTTTCAGACAGAGGAGAAAAGGCAGGTGATGTTGGTGTAGAAATCTGGCTGTTGATGGCGGTAGTTTTCTTTACGAAGAACGATGCAAAATCATTAGCCGTTAACTCCGATGAAGGTGTGGGAGCAGGCAGACAGAGGAGAGCAGAGAAGGTTTTTAAGAGTGTGAGAGTCAGGAGAGTTGCTGATCTTCGAGTGGTTATAATCAGTTTTTGCAGAGGTGACGTCAACGGAGAAAGTAGAGAGAAGAGACTGGTAGAGAGAGAGGTCAGTATGGTCTTTTGACTTGGGCCATTTTCTCTCAGCTGACTGGAGGCTGGTGCGATGCTCACGTGGTACATCCCATAACCAGGGGGCAGACAGGGATGCACGGGCTGGTCCAGATGTAGGAGGGCATAGGTTGTTCAAGCAGGATGTAAGCGTGGAACACAGAGTGTCTGTGGCACTGTTGGTATTCAAAAGAGAGAGCTCCTCAGAGGGGGGGAGTGCAGACAAGACAGCAGAGGAAAAGCAGGAGGGAGGGAATCCTGATGAGATCCCTGTAGAGAGTGCCAAAAGACTGTTTAGGTGTGAAAAGGGGCCGTCTGCAACACATTGAAGTTGTCTTGCAATCCTATGTGGAAAGAATTTAGTAATGCAAAACACTAAATTGAGTAAAATAAAATGCCACTGTTTACTTAAAGTATACTTACTGTATATTGTAAAACTAGTGCTTAAATGTCATGGGGGATTATACTATTCAACAGAGACCCATTATAATGCTTTTTGATCAACATGACATAAGCAATTGATAATTTAGGAATCTGCACAGAATTGTGTCATATTCACTTGCATGGATGTACCAAAGCATTTGCAACTTGTTCAAAGAAATTAGAAAATGCTTGTTTGATGTGCACAAGTGACACAAGGATGTAAGGATTGAACAAGAAGTTTTGAGAATTTCAAATCGGATCTGAGAAATGTACCAAATTGACTTAGAAAAAACTGTATTTAAAGTAGGTGGGGGTACTTTTGGGGCAGTTTTGTTTCACCCAAGTGTCCCATTTCCACCCCTCTCAAACTGACGCATGGATGCATATAGTCAGAAACAATTTGTTTGATGCATGCAAAGAAGCAACACTGTGTGTCTCAAGAAGCATTTATTCATGATTACGTAGACATGCTAAAATTTCAAGGCCACACACTACACATTACACATGACATTACACATTTCATAAAATTTACATTTAGTCATTTAGCAGACGTTTTTATCCAAAGCGACTTACAGACGAGGAAACATTGGAAGCAATTATAACAATATAGGCAACAAAATGCATAAGTTAATTAAATCCAGTCCATTAAAGCCTAGCACAGTAGACAAAGCTAAGAATAGTGAGGTAAGTAAAAAAAAATGTTTTTAAGAAGACAGAAAAGAATTAGAGGTTAAAATCAGTCATCTACATTTTGACAGAAGATATGCATTTTCACACACTACACCTGCCTGTAGTGTTCTAGCAGTGTAAGGTTGAGAGCGGGTTTCTTCAGTAGCGGTGTGATGCAGCCCTGTTTGAACGCAGTGGGAAATGTCCCAGTGGTGAGCAAAGAGTTGATGATGTGTGTCAGACCAGGCACAACTGCTGGAGAGATGGCATGGAGGAGATGGGTGGGGATGGAATCCAGTGGGCAGGTGGTAGGGTGGTTGGAACCAATGACCTTGGAAACATCATTTTCAGACAGAGGAGAAAAGGCAGGTGATGTTGGTGTAGAAATCTGGCTGTTGATGGCGGTAGTTTTCTTTACGAAGAACGATGCAAAATCATTAGCCGTTAACTCCGATGAAGGTGTGGGAGCAGGCAGACAGAGGAGAGCAGAGAAGGTTTTTAAGAGTGTGAGAGTCAGGAGAGTTGCTGATCTTCGAGTGGTTATAATCAGTTTTTGCAGAGGTGACGTCAACGGAGAAAGTAGAGAGAAGAGACTGGTAGAGAGAGAGGTCAGTATGGTCTTTTGACTTGGGCCATTTTCTCTCAGCTGACTGGAGGCTGGTGCGATGCTCACGTGGTACATCCCATAACCAGGGGGCAGACAGGGATGCACGGGCTGGTCCAGATGTAGGAGGGCATAGGTTGTTCAAGCAGGATGTAAGCGTGGAACACAGAGTGTCTGTGGCACTGTTGGTATTCAAAAGAGAGAGCTCCTCAGAGGGGGGGAGTGCAGACAAGACAGCAGAGGAAAAGCAGGAGGGAGGGAATCCTGATGAGATCCCTGTAGAGAGTGCCAAAAGACTGTTTAGGTGTGAAAAGGGGCCGTCTGCAACACATTGAAGTTGTCTTGCAATCCTATGTGGAAAGAATTTAGTAATGCAAAACACTAAATTGAGTAAAATAAAATGCCACTGTTTACTTAAAGTATACTTACTGTATATTGTAAAACTAGTGCTTAAATGTCATGGGGGATTATACTATTCAACAGAGACCCATTATAATGCTTTTTGATCAACATGACATAAGCAATTGATAATTTAGGAATCTGCACAGAATTGTGTCATATTCACTTGCATGGATGTACCAAAGCATTTGCAACTTGTTCAAAGAAATTAGAAAATGCTTGTTTGATGTGCACAAGTGACACAAGGATGTAAGGATTGAACAAGAAGTTTTGAGAATTTCAAATCGGATCTGAGAAATGTACCAAATTGACTTAGAAAAAACTGTATTTAAAGTAGGTGGGGGTACTTTTGGGGCAGTTTTGTTTCACCCAAGTGTCCCATTTCCACCCCTCTCAAACTGACGCATGGATGCATATAGTCAGAAACAATTTGTTTGATGCATGCAAAGAAGCAACACTGTGTGTCTCAAGAAGCATTTATTCATGATTACGTAGACATGCTAAAATTTCAAGGCCACACACTACACATTACACATGACATTACACATTTCATAAAATTTACATTTAGTCATTTAGCAGACGTTTTTATCCAAAGCGACTTACAGACGAGGAAACATTGGAAGCAATTATAACAATATAGGCAACAAAATGCATAAGTTAATTAAATCCAGTCCATTAAAGCCTAGCACAGTAGACAAAGCTAAGAATAGTGAGGTAAGTAAAAAAAAATGTTTTTAAGAAGACAGAAAAGAATTAGAGGTTAAAATCAGTCATCTACATTTTGACAGAAGATATGCATTTTCACACACTACACCTGCCTGTAGTGTTCTAGCAGTGTAAGGTTGAGAGTGGGTTTCTTCAGTAGCGGTGTGATGCAGCCCTGTTTGAACGCAGTGGGAAATGTCCCAGTGGTGAGCAAAGAGTTGATGATGTGGGTCAGACCAGGCACAACTGCTGGAGAGATGGCATGGAGGAGATGGGTGGGGATGGAATTCAGTGGGCAGGTGGTAGGGTGGTTGGAACCAATGACCTTGGAAACATCGTTTTCAGACAGAGGAGAAAAGGCAGGTGATGTTGGTGTAGAAATCTGGCTGTTGATGGCGGTAGTTTTCTTTACGAAGAACGATGCAAAATCATTAGCCGTTAACTCCGTTGAAGGTGTGGGAGCAGGCAGACAGAGGAGAGCAGAGAAGGTTTTTAAGAGTGTGAGAGTCAGGAGAGTTGCTGATCTTCGAGTGGTTATAATCAGTTTTTGCAGAGGTGACGTCAACGGAGAAAGTAGAGAGAAGAGACTGGTAGAGAGAGAGGTCAGTATGGTCTTTTGACTTGGGCCATTTTCTCTCAGCTGACTGGAGGCTGGTGCGATGCTCACGTGGTACATCCGATAACCAGGGGGCAGACAGGGATGCACGGGCTGGTCCAGATGTAGGAGGGCATAGGTTGTCCAAGCAGGATGTAAGCGTGGAACACAGAGTGTCTGTGGCACTGTTGGTATTCAAAAGAGAAAGCTCCTCAGTGGGGGGGAGTGCAGACAAGACAGCAGAGGAAAAGCAGGAGGGAGGGAATCCTGATAAGATCCCTGTAGAGAGTGCCAAAAGACTGTTTAGGTGTGAAAAGGGGCCGTCTGCAACACATTGAAGTTGTCTTGCAATCCTATGTTGAAAAAATTTAGTAATGCAAAACACTAAATTGATTAAAATAAAATGCCACTGTT